>NW_006239209.1:454053-454621 GCF_000226075.1 Solanum tuberosum | reverse complement strand
TTTTCTCTTGCTATGCATGGTTTCTTCTCCTTTCTATGTATAAATCTCTTCCCGCGATGCCTGATTTCTTTTCCGCAATGCATGAGTCCTTCTCTTGCTATGCATGGATCTCTTTCCTGCGATGCATGACTCTCTTTCCCGCTATGCATGACTTTTTCTCTTGCTATGCATGGTTTCTTCTCCTTTCTATGTATAAATCTCTTCCCGCGATGCCTGATTTCTTTTCCGCAATGCATGAGTCCTTCTCTTGCTATGCATGGATCTCTTTCCTGCGATGCATGACTCTCTTTCCCGCTATGCATGACTTTTTCTCTTGCTATGCATGGTTTCTTTCCCGCGATGCATGAATATTTTTCCCGCGATGCATGAATCTTTTGATGATGCCTCCCTAATACCGAATTAAGATAATGCTTCATCGAGCAACTTAGGTAATCTTCTGGGTATCTTTTGGATGGCGGTATCTTCTCAATCGACAATATAAATGAAAATGACCCTCGGAGTAGTGGTATCATCTCATTTGACAATACGATATAAATGACTCTCCGGGTAAGAATATTATCATATCTGA
>NW_006239209.1:452860-453777 GCF_000226075.1 Solanum tuberosum | reverse complement strand
TCTCCGAACATAATTGCATGTTCATTATGGACTTCGCTTTGTAGGGAATTGGAGGTAATAATGTTATTCATATTCCCAATTCTTGGTATATGAAGCATAAAATATTTCCTGCATCCACAGAAAGTTGACAATTTGGGGAGCTCTTCGCCCTTTTGACTTCTCCATATTCATTGAATGGAAGAATATGCCGATCTTGAGGCACCCTGTAGACCTACATCCATAGAAAATTGTTAGTTTAAAAATGAACTGATCTGTGCTGATCTCTTCGGTTGTCTGCTCCTTGTCTTGCTATCTTCGGTTGATTTCTCCGACCTCCCGCTTCTTGATAGATAAGACAAAACATTTTTTATGCAAATATAATTGAATCATGAAGGAAAAGTTTTAAGGAAAAATAGATTTTCAAGAAATAATATTTGGAAAGTCACTGCCAAGTGTCATGTCACGTCGAGCTCTAGTGAACATTTTTGAGTTTGGTGCCTCGAGGCCTATCTAATTACTTGTTGGGGAGTGTCCAAAGTTGTTCTAGACTTCAGATGAACCTTATTGAAATTTTGGGGTCATCCTCAAAATTTCTGTCCCAGCTAACTGTCTTGACTTATCTTTAACCGTTGGTGAGAAATCACGGAATTTTTGAGATCTTCTCAAAAATTCTGTCCCGGTTGCAAATCTCAAAGTAACTTCAGTATTGACTTTGTTGGAAAGATCTTCTTCTCGAGAATTTTTGAGTCCCTCTCAAAAATTCTGTCCAAGTTTCTATTGTAAAGAGAAATAAAAACTGTACATGAGATATGACCGAACTCTTGTGGCGCCTACGTATCCCGTTGAAGCAGGAATCAGGACAAACGTAGTTCCCTCTCTCGAGGATTAACAAAATAGGAAGTTTATAAAGAAGATGACCGAGGCCGACATAGGCCGCC
>NW_006239209.1:451801-452760 GCF_000226075.1 Solanum tuberosum | reverse complement strand
TTTTGAGTGGCTTGGTAATTTTGAGGGAAAGTCTGGGTGTTGTTATGTTGATTTTGGTAATGGAGGGTAACGTGCGGGCGGTTAACATTTTGGCTTTGGGGGGGGTAGGCCAGTTTGGTGGTTTGCATTGGAGGAAGGGAGTGGTGCTTGGAGGTTGGTATTCTGAGGAAGGGGTGGTGTTTGGTAAGAGGCTGAGGCGTAGTGGGGTTTTTGGGGGGTAAGGTCAATGATTTGAGGGGATTACGAGCAGGACTTGAAGGCGGATTCTGAGCTTGTTCCACGTTAGGAGGGGGGATTTGAGCTGGAGGTCTTCCGTCTGGTTGAGTGTTGACAGCAAAAAATGGAGGAGGCAAATCTTGTTTTCTCTGCATCTCGACCCTCATCTCAGCAATTTGTTACATTAACTGCAGGATCAGTTCATTTTGATCGGCAAGGACGGGCTGAGCTACCACGACATCAGTAAGGTCAATTTCTTCGTTGTTATCACCCATTGCTGCTTTTCCTTTTTGGGAACTTTGGCTGGGAAAGGAATCTGTAGGCCCTTTTGATCTGGTGAAATAAGGATGATCGGCCAGTGTATCAACACAGATCAGTTCTAACTACCTGTAGAGAGCACAATTCAAAGGCAAATCTGTCAGTATTAGTTCTTGATGAATAATGCGAGATATCACATAGAAGGCATATAAACACACAAGAGTTGCTTCGTTTGAGGACACGTTAACCCGCGAGTGATGGGGACTAATTTTTGAACAAGTAGGAATTTGCTCGTTTTATTTTTGGGGCTAGTGACTTAGAAAGGCTAAATTGCATTGAGCTAAGGTCATTTTGCTGCATCTTCCGATATTTGTTGATGTGAATTCAATATTTCCTTGTAAAATGAAAGAGGGGGAAAAGAAAATTTGAAAAAGATAGGGGCCGGGCCTTGAAAGGCTGCCTACGTATCTCCCAAGGAGAATTCA
>NW_006239209.1:450358-451126 GCF_000226075.1 Solanum tuberosum | reverse complement strand
TTTTACATCTTAGCAACAATTTCACCTTTCCTGAGATGATATTGTAACATTTTAGGATTTGGTAGTGGGATTTTATTTCTGGCTGAGAAACTCAAGACTCGTGGAATTTTGGTCGGAACATTTTGGTAGTTGACTTGTATTTGACATTTTTTCAGAAAGTTTTGACAAGGAGTGGGCTAAGAATGTCCTCATTCAAAGCAACGTATCACATAAACAGTTAAAGCACACGAATAAACAGACAAATATCGCGTCCTAAACATGCATGTGACCCTTTTGTGCCAAGGTAGGCCTAGCGTATTTGAAAGATGTATGTGTAGAATTAAACCATTTTGTTACCCTAAAAGCAAAATTTCTCAATATAAAATGATATTCAAGAAGCGAAAATAAGCAGGGGAAGTAGGGAATAACGAAAAACATAAAGGAAAGGCCTACGCAGGGGTCATTTGAAAAGAGTACCAAAATACAAGAAAGGCAGGCCCACGCAGGGGCTGATGACAATAAGTACATATAGCAAAAAACCCACGCAGGGGCAAAATCCGCTAGAATGCTCCCGATGGTCCCGCCTCTGATCTACTCCTCTTGTTCTATGCCATGAGATGTTGAAGCCTATATTGAATCATTAGCAAGTATCCTTCGCTCCGGCGGCCTTTCTCTTCCCAGTCCTCGAGACACATTCCGCTTTTCTTATCTCCAATCCATAAGTTAAGCTCTCCCAAATCGCTTCTCAAGCTTTCTAATTCTTGAGTTACGCTCTCGAGAGCGTACTTA
>NW_006239209.1:426463-446141 GCF_000226075.1 Solanum tuberosum | reverse complement strand
GGTGCATTCGAAATTCAAAAACCATAAATTTCTTGCACCATTTCGGATAAACATCTTTTTTCTTGAAATTTGACCTGTTCCAGAAGAGGAAAGGGGACAAACGCGTGCCTGCTTTGTGCTGCTGCGTGTGTCGGCGTATTTGGACCGCTGTTGTACGTTTCTCTGGGTTTTCTGGTTCTGTTTGCTGAAGAAAAAGAAGAAGAACAAACGTGGGTCTGGGTATTGGCAAAGGGCTGTGGGAATATTGTATTGTTGTTAATGGGTACTTGGTATGTTGGGCTGGGAATTTTTGATAAGTGGACTGTTGTACGTACATATTATTTGGGAGAATTGGATTTGAGAATAAAAGTAAATTGGGCCGGTTTATGGGCTAAAAAAAAAAAAGTGGGCTGGGAATTGGGAGGAAATGGGAGTGGGTCGGTTGGGCTTGGGAAATGGGTATTTGGAATTGGAAAAATAAAATGGGTTATGGGAGTTGGCAAATGGCTTGATTTGGTTTTAAAAGAAAAGGTTCTATCGGATTTAAAAATTAGCCAAATTCAATAAACTAGCGAATTCGACTACAAATTAAATAAGACGAATTAATATTACTTAATTAACGAGCTTCTTAATCTTAACAAAATAAAATAATTAACTTAATTATAAACTAATTACTTTAACAATATAAACGACTAAATAACCAAATATTTAAATAAAGCTAAAATCCTTTCGAGACAATTTTCGAACCAAACTATTTGAAATAACTCGCAAATCATTCTATTATATTTATTCTTTTTTCAAAATTTCTAAAATTAATTACTTTAAATCATTTGAAAATTAAGAAGCTCGAAATTAATTATTATCGGAGAGGGTCAAAATTAGGTGTCAACATAGATTAGTTCCTTGGGAGGAATCAATGTATTTCTCAAAGGTACTTATTTTAAATAAATTTAAGACCATCGCCAACCCATTTCTATTTTACTCTCAATTCTCTATATTTGGAGAGTAAAATAGAGAATGCCCTCTCCAACCCCTCTCCATATCACTCTCTATACCCTATTTATAGAAAGGTGAATAGTAGTTCTCCAAATTTGGAGAACTACTATTCACCTCTCTATTTCACTTTTTGATTATTTTAATATTATTTTTATGATATCATTAATTAAGTCTTTATCATTTGTAATTATTTTCTATTGTAATATAACACCTAAAAATATATCATTAAAAAGTTACTACTTCCATCCGAAATAATAATTTTGTATTTTATTTTTAAAATAAAATAAAATTAACACTTCAAATATATAATTTAAAATTATTTTAATATTTTTTATATTATATAAGAATCTATTAATTAAATCTCTTATATTAGTAATTTATTCTTAAGTAATATAATATCTAAAAACATATTATTGATAAGTATACTACTTCCATCCCGAATTAACAATTTTTCTAATTTGATTTTTTAAAAGTATGTAATTTAAAATTATAATTATTTTTCACAATGAAGAATGCACAAATTTTACATGATAATTCAAACAATCCACTTTTATGTTATAGTGATAAATGATTAAACTTTACTTTTTAATGAGCATGAAGATACTTGATGCAATAGTTTAAAATGGAATAGGAGAAATAAATTAGTATACAAAATAATTGGATACAAGATAAAATCGTTAATTTAAACAATTTTTAGCTACAAATAAAAAACAAGGACAAAAAATTACTCATTTTAAATGCATTTATTGAGAATTTATGGGAGAAACGTAACAATCTTGAAAAGTTGAATATTTATGTAAAATTTAAAATAATTTTTACAATAATGCAATATTGATTATATAATTGTAATTCATTAATAATTTCACTTTGATTTGAATTGTTCGCTAATATGTATTATATATAATATTTGTCGCATTTATGTTATATAGAATAAAATATTTTTTTATCAAATAAAGAATTTGAAAAGAATAAAATTTTATAATACATGAAGATTATATAGGTTATAGAGTGATTATTTGCACAAAAAAAATTGATTTATATTATGAAATGATGCAATAAAAATGAAATAGAAATAATAATATAATATTGAGGAGAGAGAAGAAGATTCTTTTTTAGAGAGTAAAATAAGGAATTGAGTTGGAGTTGATTGTGTGGAAAAAAATAGAGCACTCTATATTTAGAGAGTAAAATAGAGGGTAGGGTTGGAGATGCTCAGGAGTATTAGGTGATTAGTTTATATTTTCTTAACTTTTGCATTTCATAATTCAATTTAGAGGTAAGAGTTCCTACTTAGGCATTAGAGTAAGGTGCCCACACAACCCGATGAGTTGGATCGTGATAGTTCAAATTGGGATTTAATTTATTTTGGATCTTCATTGCGCTTTGTGAATTCAGATCACAAATGTGAATGCGAACAAGTGATCCGACCCAACTCATCGCAATCATGACGGAACAATCACACATGTGATTCCTAACCCAGAACCAATCGACTTCAACACAGACATCATGGCTGTGTAGAAGTCCTACAATTATTCTTTACGAATCTGATCTAGCCGTTGCAAGTATGGAGACGAAAACCAACTACACAGACAATATTGGTGCATCGACTATGAGAAATTCTCTGTTTCACCCGTCAAACTAATCCAGAAAATCAAAAGTGCAAATATATCATAAAATATATTACAGATCTGTTAAAACATCAAATCACTAATTCAAAGTACTCTATCAAATATTTACCATAGTCAACTCTAAATTTTGTCTTTTACTTTTTAGTCCTTTATCATTTCAGATAGTGTATTCATACTTAAAAAGTTGTATTTTACTTCTAATATCTCTTCTAGTAATTGGTATTTTCCACATTTATATATTTATATGAAAGCTAAATTATGACTTGTTTCCGCTATTTCAGTTATTTCCATATGATTAATAGATTCTAGTATATCGAAAAAAAGTTGACTTACCTAACGGAGGGTTAGTGAAGTTTCTTCACGGTCCTTCAGATTTTGGATCATAAAAATTATGTCTAAGTAATTTTATGTAATTAGCATCAAATAAATTGGGATCTATCTATCGCTTATGTTGATCAAAAAATATTTGGCAAGTATATGTAATTCAAGAATCTGTGATAATCAGATTTCAAATGACCAATTTAAGTAAAATGGTCAATGTAATAAATATATTCAAACTTAAGTTGAATGGCTGTCAAAATTATGACTCTAAATATTCAGGAATACCTGAGTTTTATTAAGTAGAAACTATCTTCAACAGAGAAAAAGTCATCTACATTTAAAATGTGGGATTCATAAATTAATTTCTTGAAACAAATACATGAAAAAACAATTTATAAGTCAAAGTAAATATGTATTTTTCCATGGGGCCCATTTATTATATTTGTTTTTAACAAGACATTAGTGTGATATATATTTTTGACAACTTATTGTATTCTTACGTACACTCTAAAATATACAAAACAACTAAGGGACTTCCCTTCAAGTGATGCAAGAAAATCTTGAGGTATAAATTTATCGAATTTTATACAATCTCCATTATGTATTATCTTTCACTTATTTTTTTTCTCTGTTGTTGATTTTCCAGAAATGATTTTCTATGTTTTATAGTTGTAAATAAATTCTTCTGGATGGTCTATGAAGTTTTGTGCTCATCTATAAGAAATCGAAATAAAAGGAATCCTTATAATTAATAAATATTTTAGAAATAATGTTAATTTAAATCGTATCAATTGAAGAAATTTTTAATTTGTAAATTAAGCATTGAATTCCATTTCAGATCTAACATAGTCCTGTTAGATCTAGCAAGAGGTAAATATAATCTTTTTAATATGCACAAACATTAAAAAATTGTGTTCTTTTAACAATTTTAATTTACTATCTAATTTTTTTATCTACATTAAAGAGGTACCAATTTTGTGTGGATTTCCTCTATGTGTATTCAATATAAACAAATTGTCTAGATGGGAAAAATTTCTGACATTCTTGTGTTTTTTCTTCTGAATAAAATAAAATCTTGTTAGGACTAGAGATAATTTTTGAAGACCTTTAATCTATATCTTTGTAATACATCTTCGTTTTCTTAAAATATAGACTGTAGTTTGACTTAGCTTCTTTTATGAACAGAATGGTGAACATGACTAATCGTGGTAAAGAAGTGATCATTGACGAAATGAGATAGACAAAATCTCTAATTTGCCCACACATATCCTCGATGAAATATTCAAGGACATGTCATTTCTAGAATTGGTAAAAGCATGTGTCTGGTCAAAGATATGGAAACATCTCTGGGCTACGCATCCAATTCTAGTTCTAGATAGGGAGTTCTTTAACGAGTTAAGTGTTACTACAGGATTGGTAGAATATGGTTTTAGTAGCATGATTGACAATATTCTCTTGCGACATATTGGATTAATAGTCATATTTTTTCTTGATTTGTCAACCATCTACTGTAATGATAAGGATGTTGACTATTGGTTGTTATGTGTAACAAGTAAATGTGTCAAAGAACTTACCCTAAAAAATCTCAAACGCAAGCGTTATACATTGCCTTTTTGTATATTTGATTGTCCAACTCTCACATATCTAGATGTCACCAATTTCATGGTTAAATTTCCACCTTCTCCCAGAGCATTATTCCCAAATCTCCTTCAATTGACCTGGAAGTTCATCAAATTTTTGCCCAAACAAGGAAAATTATGTCTTGAACAGCCCATTACTTTCATCCTTAACGTTCATTGCTTGCAATGGCGTTCATTTCCTCACCATATCTGCTCCTAGGATCCAGTTCTTGACTATTCATGATAGTCATGACATTCACGCAAGTTTTTCTGAAAACTTGTCAAATGTTAGGGAGTTGTTCATGGTATTACAAGTCCATAAAGAATCAAAAACTTATGAAGAAGAGAGGTTCATTACATGGTCTCGTCTTCTTTATTTGTGTTGTAACCTAACAAGGCTTGTTTTGAGTAATTCTTGCATTCAGGTGAGTATAATTTGATCAAGACATATTTCATTATTCTTTATTAAAAAGTTCTCCATAAATATTACTATGCTTCTCATATATACTTAACCAATAATGCTTTTTTGCCTTTTTGTTTTTTCTTTTACTTAGCATTTGGGTGCAGAAATCATTCCAAAAAGGTTTCACCCCAAACCCTACCATTTGGAGCATGTAACATTGCGTGTGACATTTCTGGATCTAAACCAAGTCTCTGGTGTTCTTTCCTTGATTCGAAGTTCTCCCAACTTGCACTCACTGGAGATAGATGTAATGTTTTCTCACCTTCAATAAATTAAAATCAAGTTTAAGTTATATATACACTGATAGTAGGTAACCTTTACGTGTTGTAGTAGGTAATCTATCTTATTTTTAATATTACCAGTTTAACTTGGTTCCCAGTAGATACTTTTTTAGTGATTTGATAGAGAAAAAAACATTTTACACGTTCATTGTATATAAGTTAAATACTTTACAGATTTTAACCTATATACACGTACCGACAATGAAATGAATTTTATACACCATTAGTCGAGTTATACAAATTAAACAAAATATCTACAAGTAATATTTTATGGTAATGAAATTTGTAAAATTACTAACCTTTTTTTTCTCGTCTCTTTGCACTATATAAATTTCTATAGGTTGTCAATACCTTGAGTGAAAGAAACATAGATGACGTTGCACATTATTTGGAAGATCCAAATTGTGTTTATAAACAATTTGAGAAGCTTGAATTTGTGGAACTAAGAAAGTTTGAGGGGACACAATTTGAACACATTTTCTTAAAGCTCATATTGGCATATTCCCCTTCACTTTCAAGGATGATTGTTGAACCTTCTGATGAACTTGATGTAGTTGAGGTATTGGGTTTGTATGAACAACTGATGATGTCCTTAAAAGCATCACCAAGAGTAAAAGTCATTGTAGCACCTCATGGTCAAGGTGTGTAAATTGTGTTCAGAGGCACATTCAAGATCTTAATGTATGGATTCTTGACCTGAATATCAACAGTAGAACCATCATCTTGGTTATGTTTATGGGTTCATAGTTTAATATTTCAAACAATTTCAGTTACTTTTACTTTTAGGTAATGTGGAGATTATGGATGTTTTATTATTTCTTTGTATTTTCCCATTTGAAGACTTATTGTTGTTTCAAAATCATGTCGGATACTCCCCGTTTATAAAAGAATGAACTCATTCTTTTCTAGTCTGTTTAAAATAGAATGAGCTCTTTCCTTTTTGGCTATATTTTAATTTCAACTTTCTGCGTGACATGTTTAAGACCACAATATTAAAAGGTATTTTGGTTGATTTGACATATACATTCAAAGTACTGATGCATATTGTGCCTATATTGTTTAAGAATATAGGATCTGACGATCCTCCGTCTAGTCATGAATAGTTGGATTGCTCCGCTACTACACTTGAATTGGGGAGTCCTCATGGATCGAGGGCAATTCCATTATGAGTTTTCTTTCTTCTATGTCATTTTTTTGGTTTAGACTTTAAACATGGTTTAGGGGTTTGTCCCACATATATGATAGTAGAAGGCTTGTGTCAGACATAGTTGATGTTGTGCATATTCTCTTATGTATTCTGTTTTAGTTTATTGTATGACTTAAATATTTGAGACTTATATCTCATTTTTATGTTGTGTTCTCATATCTTATATTTTATTATAGCATGCTTATGTGAACTGGAATTTCTAAGGCCTCTCGGGTCCTATTCGCCATTTCATACATAGGGTCTAGTTTGGGTCGTGACAAACTGAGAGCATCAGGGTTTTACGATTCTAGGATGTCTGACAAGCCACATTGAGTAGAGTCTTGTTCATGAGTGTCAAGTGCGCCTTATTTATGAATAGGAGGACATAAGGCGTTTGGGAAACTTCACTACTTTCATTATTCTAAAGTCGTGCGATAAAGTTGATTTTTATAAAGGTCTTCTTCCTTACGTTGTTCGATGCTTTTCAAAATATGCCTTCTCGAAGAGCTAACACAAGAAGGAATGTTCGTGACATTGTGGAGCGTGAGGTTCCTCAATTACCGGTCAATCCTTTGGTCGAACAAGTGTCACATGCTGAGTTTAGAGCCGCTTTTCAAGTGTTGGCTTAAGCTATGAATGCCTTAGCTAATAGGGAAGATGTTGATCCCATGAATCCAATTAGTTGTACACGGCAACAAGGGTAAGGGATTTCACTAGAATGAATCCCCAGAGTTTTATGGGTCGAAAGTTGAGGAAGATCCCTAAGAGTTCATTGAGGGAATCCACAAGATTGTGGACATCATGGGAATAACTCCAGTGGAAAAGGCGAACTTGGAGTGTAGAATCTCAAGGGTGTTACTCAAGTTTGGTTTCATCAACGGAAGGAGAAGAGGGCAATTGATGTGGGTCCTCTAGATTGGGATAAATTCAAAGAGGTGTTTCTTGATCGTTTCTTTCCTCTTGAGGTGAGGGAGGCGAAGGTGCAAGATTTTATCAATCTACAACAAGGGAACATGAGTGTCAAGGAGTATGCATTGAGGTTCACTCAATTGTCTAAGTATGATCCTACTATTGTTGCCGACTCTAGGATAAAGATGAGTAAGTTTGTGTCGGCGTGTCAGAAATGGTGGTCAAAGAATGCTACCAAAAACCATGGTATGAACAAACCACTCAAACACGTAAAATACTCTATATTTATTTATTTGTGTAGAATTCATTGTTAAAAAATGAGAGGAAATCCCTCTACTTATAGATAACAAAGGGTAGCATGAAAAAGTGTTTATTGTGTCTTATCAGAAAGGTTACCACCCTTTGAAAAAGTCACAACTTTTCAGAAAAGTCACAACATTTCAACAAAGTCACAACCTTTTCAAAAATTCAAAATCCTTCGGAAAAGTCACCACCTTTTGGAAAAATTGCAACTCTTAAGAAAAGTCACAACTCTCCACAAAAGTCACCACCTTTCAGAAAAGTCGCAACTTTTCAAAATAATCACAACTCTCCACAAAAGTCACAACTCTTCATTTTCCTTTCACTCATTTTAAAAATCAGCATTCCTATTGTCATTATTCTATATCAACCCACTCTATAAAACCCTTCTTTAAATTTTCTTATTACTTGTTCAAATATAATAGTCATGGAAGTAAACAAAGTAGAAGAAAATCTTGGTTCTCTAAATATTTCATTATCACAAAATCTTCATTTAACTGAAGAAAATAATACAAATCAATTGACACGTGATGATGATCAGAAACAATGGAGGAGGTTAGTGGAGGAATCAGAGAAAATAGTTGGATACACATTCAAGAATCCCAACTTGTTATATGAAGCTTTTACACACTCTTCCTTCCAAGAAAAATGTAACCCGTATGAGAGATTGGAGTTGTTAGTTAATTCGAAGTGGATCTAGATCAAGTTAACCGTCTAATGACTCTATGGTCCAACTTATATCGTTGCTTTTTCACTTGACTTATTTTAGACCATAAACTCCAAAATTTTCTTCTTTTTTATTTTTCTCTGGTCTAATCACAAGGTCCATTTAACAATCAATAGAATCCTACTAAGGGAATGGCATATGTTGTGGCGATGTAGGAGCTTTCTGTATTCAAATTATAAACAAGGACTCTCGCGATCAGTTTTTGGAATCAAGGTAGAAGTAGAGAAAAAAGTGCATCTTGTGCATCATACGTGCACATCGTGTGTCATATGTGCCTCTCGTGTGCATTACATGTATATTTTGGGCCAAGAGGAAAGTTCCCAAATTCATATTATTTTGATGAAATTATATAGAGCAAAAACTACACTAACAATGTATGATATTTAGAAAAATATTATGTGGAGATTGTAATAAGTTGTAACAAGTATTATTATTAATAGCTTGCTGCAATCGTGATCTAGCTAAAAATTACAACTTATACTAAACTAGTTAAATCCATGTTTTTAGTAATTATACGAAATGCAAGACGTCAAACTATTAGTCAAAGCAAAATAAAAATACTTGATCGGTCATCTTTGATAAAGACCTCAGTACGTAGCTACGAGTAAAATATCAACAAATAAAAAACTTCTTCATTTGGTTTCAGATTTTCAAAAGAAAAAAGTCAAAAATCAAATTCTTGAGTTTGTGATATATATATAGTTTGAGTAATATACATTTTACATATGTGATTGTCCTCTAAGTTTTCTTGAATTAAACTCTTATCATCAATGTTACATAAATGTTGTTCCAGATATTTCTGTCACATAGACCTTTGATATGCCGAGACCGGCAAAGGAGGTAAGTTGAGAAAATTATTGTACAATTTTATTTTTCTCTACATTTTTTTAGTAAGGGTGAACTTATTTTCATATAAAAATGTTTAAGAAGGAAATACTTCTTGAAGCCAGTGACATCATTCCACTCTGATTTAGACACAACAAATAGCGGTGCTCTAGCAATGCAATGTCAGAGGTATATTATAGTTCTCACCAAGCTGAATTAACTAGTAATTCATAAACTGATATAAAAAATGTAACTCTTCCTAGACTGAAGTATTAGACTTTTTACAAGTTATCAATGAAGTGTAGATGTTGTTATGGACCTTAACATAATAAGGTTTTTCCTTTGAATAAATAAACAATGTAATTACAAAGTTCGTCGATTGTAGGGATGAAAGAAGAAAGAATAATAAACTATGAATTGACCTTAATTTATTTGTTCTAATCCAAAAACATGCTACAATATGCCTTAATTGGTACTAAAGAACCAGCCACGGTGTTACTTTCACTATACATATGAACAAACTGAATAAAATCAACATTCAGTAATTCTCTTCAACCTTTTAAAATAAAATCAGCAGAATAGGATCCTGCTACCTAACTCTCGTCATTTATTTTACTGGGAAGTTGTGAGAGGCACAGAGACGACAAATGAAGCGAGCAGTGATAGGTTGTGCCGATCACAAAGCCGGCTTCCAGAGGCCAAAATTGAGAGATAAGTTCTCACCAGTTTTCCTAAATTATTTTGGCCACATCCACCAATGATAGCATTGAGGTTTTCAATAATAAATTGGAAATCACTACGGCTTGAAAGATGAGGAAACCTAGTTAATAGGTGTTGTCAATGCAAACTTTTATCAAAGATATCTAAATATAGCAGTTGTTACAGAATTTGAAAGATTAATATTCATGAATTAACTAAAACGTATTTTTACTTAGGGTATCAATTAACACATTGCGTCATGCAAATAATTGGTCTGGAGTCTTATATACGAGGTACATCCTTTCTAAAAATTAGATAGAGCTAGAAATAATGTAAATATGCATTACTGTTTTTTTTTCTTTTATGCAATTCTATATGTTTTCTTTATAGAATTTAAACTAATATAAGGAAATGCTTTTCATATATTCTCTAGGTTACAACAATATCTTCACAGTGCATGTATCTCTCATTATCTCACATATACTAGTATTGTTATTGATTAAAGTAATATACCATTAATAAGACCCTTGCGGCCACTTTTTGGAATCAAGGTAGAATCAGTGCAACACGTGCATCCTGTGCATCGTACGTGCATCTCGTGTGTCATGCGTGCATCTCGTGTTTCATATATGCATCTTGTGCATTGAACGTGTATCTTGCGGGCCAAGAAAAAAGTTCCCAAATTCATATTAATTTGATAAGAAATATTTGATATGTAGAGTAAAAACTAATACCAACAATGTTTTATATTTAGAAAAATATTATGTAGAGATTCTAGTCAGTTGCAACAAGTACTATTACTAATAACTTGTTGCAATAGTGAACTAGTTGAAAAGTACAAGTCATATTGAACTTGTTAATTCCATGTTTTCTAATAATTATACCAAGTGCAAGACATCATACTATTGGCAAAAGCAATATATATATATATTCCTTTTTATTTCTGTAATGACATGTTTTCGTCGTTATAGAAAAGCCAATGGTGAAAGAATTAAGGCCAAAAAACTTCTGAGTAGTGACTTGAAAATTGTAGCCTAGTCCAGATTTGGACGAAATCTGAGTCAGGTGAGGTCTAGGGAAATCTGGAAATGAATGGGGGATATAATTATGGATTTGATCACATGAGTAGATAGATAAGACGTTAAGGAACCCGTACAACTTTACTGTCACGACCCGAGAGCACCCCCTAGTCATAACACGGCATACTTGACCCCGAAGGGATCTTATACAAGCCCTTAGTATTCATCATTACATAAAGACATAGAAAAATACGGGAAAATTTAAAACCTTTACTATATAAGTCAACTTCTTCATAAAGGGAAAATAGGAAATTAGACTTCTCTCGATCACCATCTAAACATAAGAGTACAAATAGGGACAAAGCCCTTTACATCAATAAAGTTCCCAACAATGGGTGATACAACATAGTCTAGAATATAGAAGGAAACTAAGAACTAAAATCAATAGCATCTCGTCGTCGAACTTGAGGACTCACCAAGCCGGGGGAATAGTCGACCCAAGCTTCACCTTGAAGAAAGTAGTAAGTATCAACGACCGGAACCTACACTCATAGTAAAGTAGAAAATATGGGTTAGCACAATGAATTGTACTAAGTATGGATACCATGCAACAAAAATCCTTAAAACATGCATAAAAGGGACTTTTAGTTGAAAATCATGCATTTATCAAGTTTAAAAGCCATTATACACATTCATAAAGAAACATAAGCCAATTCAACATATGAGCAACCCAAAGCCACACTAGTGCAATGCAAAGGCAAGATCCCATAACCCTACCAAATGCCAAGTATCACATTTAGGTTACCATCAATATACATAAAAGTGAAAACATTCATGTTCATAACATCCATTCATACCTTTCATGCATTATTCATAAGTCATCACAATATAAGAGAACCTTACCAAAACCCTCTTAGAGTCTACTTGTGCAATGTGTAAGTGAAGTCTCATACCCCCATTCACAGTAAGTAGTACCCCTTAAGAAGTCCTAGTTAAAGTCCATGTTCTTACCATAGTTCATTCATTATCATTTAGGGAAAGATTGCATTAACCGACATATACCATGTGAGCTACATGGAATCCGGTGTTCTATCCCCACACCGAAAAGAGGTGTTCTACTTGCCTAAGGTAGAACGTACATTCTAGCTATTTAGGTGGATCCACTAGCTAAGACCTATATGGGCACATATTTATGGGACAAGGGTATTGCTACTAGAAACCCGGACTTGCTAGACGTAGAAGGTTTCCATCTCATGAGATATCGTGCATTGGGAAGCTGGACTTGATAGAGGTAAAAGCCCCCATCTCACTTTCATGTCCTCTCAGTGCTAAGCATTATTCCCTTTAAAAGTCACCATTTGCCTTTACTCAGGTTCATTAGTCACAAGAGAGTGTATTAGCTACTCATGTTAACATATCATCTTATTAGCTCATAGGTTTCTTTAAGTGAGAAAACTCTTTTCACCTTTATAAACATTAGCATGTGAGTAAACCTTTCACATTGCAATAGTAGTGTGATCATGAGAAGGTCCTTAAAAGCAACTCCACAAGCTTACCATAAACATACATACATACATGTTTCATACAATATCAAGTGTATAGGGTATAAGGAAGAAGAACCTTGCATCAATACCACAACATTAGATATAGGATCATTATTATCCAAGTAGTTCACCTAGTCATATAGGGTCAACATCAACATACACAAACCCTAGCCAATTACCCTTTTTGGCCATGGAAAAAAATAAACCCTAACATTATAGAATTACCACAATAGATATAGAGAATTTATGATACGATCATCAATTAAACATAACATAATCAATTACCAACTTCCATAGCCAATCAAGTCATATCTTGGTTCACAATTTAAGAAGGGAAAGGAAACCATGGGTCCATAAGAAAATTTCATCAAAAACTATCAATTCCACAACAATCTAATCATAAACCATCATAATTACTCATAGTAAATCACAATTGAACAATAGAAATCATTTTGGAAGAAGACCCATGTTTAGAGTAAAACCCTAGATTTTGGAAGTCTTAAAAACACACTTTGAAGGGACTTCTTAGGGGATATCTACCAAAGAATGAAGAGCATCCACACCTTAGGTTGAGATCCTCACGAATTTTGAGAAGAAAGACTTGTTCTTGAATCCCCTAGCTTGAGTTCTTCTTTGTTCTTCAATGGAGTTTAGAGAGAGATAATTTGGTGTTCTTGGGTTTCTTCTTTTATTAAGTGGGAGTAACTAAAAATAGGAGGAATTTGACCTTAAAAAGTATATATACTTGTTAGGAAAAGAGTGGGAAAGTGTTGGTTCAAGTTTTGGAAAGAATACTTAAAGACCCCTACTTAAAACTTAAAAAATATGGTCTTCACGTTGGAGCTCGGCCATTGGACCCTCTTGGCTCGCCAAGGGGACAAGGCGACTTGCCAAGTGGACCCTTGGTTCGCCCAAATTTCCAGTGAGCTCCAAAAATGGGCAGCTCACTAGGCGAAGGGAGGGGTCTGATGGGCGGATCGCCCTCCCATTGGGCGACCCTCGACCTAGCTCGCCCATTTCTCCAATGCTTAGGCTAAGTGGGACAGCCCACTAGGCGACCCAAGTTCACTTTGGCGCATTGCCAAAGAACTTGGGTGACCATGTTGCCCATCGCCAACCTATCCAAAGAGAGAACACGTTCTCCTTCACCCATCCTTGATAGTTTAGGTTCCCAACTTCACCCTAGATGTTTACCTCCCTTATTTCAGCTTTAGTTTGGTCTAAGACATCTCCTTAAGTTACATAAACACCCACATTATCTCTAATTCAGCCTAGACACCAACTAGAGGTTATGCTAACTCACACGATGAGGCTCTAGTTTAGCCTATAGATTTTCCGGGTTGTTATAATATCCCCCCCCTAGGAACATTCACCCTCGTATGACACTTTAAACATATTAAGGGACTAAAGACTCAAGACTAGCAGCCCATCATACAAGACATATCTATAACAATGTACAAATCATAGGAGGAAATCATCAACTCCACCTCATAAGCTCAATGCAACACAAAAAGTGTGAACTACATCCATAATCTCATTATGCACCAAAAAATTTCATTTCATACAAACGTGGGAGGAATTACCTTCTCCAACACAAGCAAGCTCAACATAACAACATTAAGCTAACATGCTACTTCATCACATCTTAACTAAACATGTTCATCAACTCATATCATGAGGTCACATATGCCAACATCATACTCAAATGCAATTCAACATGAGAACATATAATTCATGAAAGCTCATTTTACACCTAACATGAATTTAATCTAGAACATGTCAAATACAAGGAAAAATCATGAAAAACTTATACAATACACATGACTCCCCAAACACAAAAACTCAAGAGAAAATTACTTACCTCAAGTTTGGATAGGAGCAGAAGGAAATAAATGAGGATAACGGGACATCATATCGGCCTCGGCCTCCCATGTAGCACCCTCAACTAAGTGATTCCTCCATCAAACCTTAACGGAAGCTACTTCCTTGT
Organism: Solanum tuberosum; assembly: GCF_000226075.1. Lineage (NCBI taxonomy): Eukaryota > Viridiplantae > Streptophyta > Magnoliopsida > Solanales > Solanaceae > Solanum > Solanum tuberosum. The sequence goes on along the minus strand of NW_006239209.1, from coordinate 431,655 downwards.
TTCTCAACCTCTTAACTTGCCAGTCCAAAATCTCTAACGAAACTTCTTCATAAGAAAGGCTTTCATTGACTCCTAAACCCTCTAAAGGAAGGATGGATACCGGATCACCAATGCACTTCTTAAGCATGGAGAGATGAAACACCGGGTGAATCGGAGCCAATTCATTGGGTAAGTCTAACTCATATGCCACTTTCCCAACACGTTTCAAGATTTGGTATGGTCCCAAACTTCAGGGACTTAATTTCCCTTTCTTGCCAAATCTCATAACACCTTTCATAGGTGGAATCTTCAAGTAGACCCAATCACCAATTTCAAACTCTAGGTCCCTCCTCCTATTGTCGTCATAAGACTTTAGCCGACTATGGGCCGTCTTTAACCTATTTCTAATAAGTCAAACTTTTTCAATAGCATCATAGACTAGTTCGGGACCAATTAGAGCAAACTCACCTACCTTAAACCACTTAACCATAGATCTACACCTTCTCCCATATAGTGCTTCAAACGGAGCCATGGCAATGCTAGAGTGGTAATTATTGTTGTAGGCAAATTCAATCAAAGGGAGATGGTCATCCCAACTACCTTTGAAATCAATCACACACACTCTCAACATGTCCTCCAAGGTTTGAATGGTCCTTTCCGCTTGGCCATCCTTTTGAGGGTGAAAAGCAGTACTAAGTTTAACATTGGTACCAATCCCCTTATGAAATGCTTTCCAAAAGTGTGAGGTAAATTGAGTACCCCTATCCGATATGATAGACAAGGGGATCCCATACAACTTTACAATTTCACTAATGTACAACTTGGCATAGTCTTCCACCGAAAATGAAGTCTTAACCGGGATGAAGTGGGCTGATTTGTCATCCTATCAACAATGACCCAAATAGAATCATGTTACCTTCGAGTGCGAGGCAACCCCACCACAAAGTCCATATTTACATCCTCCCACTTCCAAGTGGGGATTTCTATATATTGGGACAAACCACCTGGCTTTTGGTGTTCGGCCTTGACTTGTTGACAATTCGGATATTTGGCTACAAAACCCGTTATATCTTTTTTCAAGCCATTCCACCAATAGACTTCCCGTAGATCACAGTACATCTTGGTGGCTCCCGGATGAATATAATATCGTGAATCGTGAGCCTCTTCTAAGATTTTCTCCCTTAAGCCATCCATATCTGGAACACATAATATACCTTGGTACCTAAGCACACCATCCCCCCCTTGGGAGAAAGCCTCAATAGACTTTTTGAGAACCGATTCTTTCAACTCCATCAAAATAGGATCAAGGTGTTATTTAGAGTTTACATCAACTACAAAGGACGATTCGAAACTATGATGAACCATAACTCCACCCTTGATAGAATTTACTAGTTGGATACCTAACCGGGCCAACCTATGCACATCACGAACCAATTTTTTCTTCTCATCTTCTACATGAGCCACACTACCCATGGGCAATCTACTCAAGGCATCCGCAACTACATTAGCTTTGCCGGGTGGTAAAGGACACTCATATCATAGTCCTTTAAAAGCTCTAACCACCTTCTTTGTTGGAGATTCAAGTCTTTTTGGCTAAACACATATTGAAGACTCTTGTGGTTTGTAAACACGTCTACATGCACCCATAGAGATAGTGTCTCCATATTTTCAAGGCAAAAACCACCACCGCTAGTTCGAGATCATGCGTCGGGTAATTCTTTTCATGCGTCTTAAGTTGCCTTGAAGCATATGCAATTACTTTACCGTGTTGCATAAGAACACACCCCAACCCTATCCTCGAAGCATCACAATATACAACGAATCCGTCGGTACCTTCCGATAAGGTCAATACCGGAGCGGAGGTGAGTCTATCCTTCAACTCTTGGAAGCTCTTTTCACAAGCCTCCGTCCACTCAAATTTGGACTTCTTTTAGGTCAAGTCCGTTAATGGAGAAGGAATAGATGAGAAGCCCTCTACAAATCTTCTATAATACCCGACCAATCCCAAAAATCTTCGAATATCGATGAGACTTAGGGGTCTAGTCCAACTTTTCACTGCATCCATTTTCTTTGGATCAACCTCTATACCCAAACTTGACACAATGTGACCCAAGAAAGTAACTGACCTTAGCCAAAACTCGCACTTGCTAAATTTAGCATAAAGTTGGTTTTCCTTGAGGATTTGCAACACTAACCTCAAATGCTTCATATGATCACCCTCACTCTTTGAATAGATCAAAATATCATCAATAAAGATGATCACAAACAAATCAAGATATTGCCTAAATACCCTATTCATAAGATCCATAAACACCTCCGAGGCATTTGTTAGACCAGAAGACATAACTAAGAATTCATAGTGACCATATCTTGTACGGAAGGCCATTTTAGGAATGTCAACCTCTCTCACCCAAAGTTGGTGGTAACCCGACCTTAAGTCAATCTTCGAAAAGTAACTCACCCCTTGGAGTTGGTCAAACAAATCTTCAATTCTAGGAAGAGGATACATATTCTTTATAGTGACCTTGTTCAATTGGAGGCAGTCTATACACATCCTAAGTGAACCATCTTTCTTTTTCACAAATAATACCGGGACACTCCATGGAGATATGCTTGGTTGAATAAAACCCTTATCTAGCAAATCCTTGAGTTGTTCCTTCAATTCGGCCGGAGCCATCCGGTAAGGGGGAATTGATATGGGTTGTGTATCCGACAAAAGATCAATGCCGAAGTCTATTTCCCGTTCAAGAGGGAATCCGTGTAAGTCATCGGGAAAAACTTCCGAAAATTCCCTTACTACGGGGACCGACTCTAAAGGAGGAGTCTCGGACTCAATGTCTTTGACCCTCACAATGTGATAGATACACCCCTTAGAAATCATTTTTCTAGCTTTCAAATATGAGACAAACGGCCTCTAGGAATAGAGTCTCCCCCTTTCCATTCTAACACGGGTTCATTCAAAAATTGAAACCTTACTACCCGAGTTCTACAATCAATGGAAGCAAAACAAACATGCAACCAATCCATCCCCAATATGACATCAAAGTTCAACATATCTAATGCTAATAAATCAACCAAATTGACTCTAATAGACAAGGAAATAGGACAATCCCAATAAACCTTTCTAGCAACAACCGAGTCTCTTATGAGAGTAGAAATCGAAAAAGGTTCCTCTAACTTTACGTGGAGTACATCAAATTTCATAGCCACTAAAGGGGTAATAAAAGATAAAGTGGAACCGGGGTCTAAAAATGCATAAACATTAATGGAAAATACTTGTAACATACCGGTGACAACGTCTGGAGAACCCTCTTGATCACTTCTAGATTGGAGAGCATAGAAGCAATTTTTCTTGGGAGCATCGGAGTTGGAGCCACTAGGAGGGACTTGCTTACCCTCTCTCCTTTGAACTTTTAGCATAGGACAATCCATCTTCATGTGCCTACTTTTTCCAAAATTAAAACACTCATCCATGCCCACAAGACACTTGCACCCATGCTTTTTGCCACACTTTGCACAATTAGGTTTATCAACATAAGAACCACCTCCACTACCACTTTGTGGCTTTGGAGTAGGCACCCTCTATTTCTTGACCTTAGGAGTGCTAGAAGTGCCTTGATTAGAAAATCTCTTCCTAAACCTTGGTGTGCCTTGATCCTCAAATCAACCCTTAGACGAATTACCATCATCAAATCTTGCCCTTTTCACTTCTCTACCCACTTGCTTGAGCTTTTGTTCCTCAATTTTCTCAGCATGAACCATAAGACGTGAGATGTTCACGGTTGGAATAAGCATCGTCGACCTACATTCATTCACCACAAGATCGGATATCCCCAAAACAAATTTGTTCATTTTAGCCCTAGAGTCCGCCACCAAGGTTGGGGCATATTTAGACAATTGCGTAAACTTGAGGCTATATTCCTTCACACTCATACCTCCTTGGCAGAGGTTGATGAATTCTTGCATCTTCCTCTCCTTTAGCTCTAGGGGGAAAAACCTATCAAGCGAGGCCGCCTTGAACACTCCCCAATCAACCGGGCCTGCTCTAATGGACCTCTCTTCCTTCCATTGCTCAAGCCACACTTGAGCCACGTCCTTAAGTTGGTAGGTGGCTAGTTACGCCTTCTCTCTTGGAGACACTCCCATTTCTTCAATCACCTAAAACACCTCCTCAATAAACCCTTGTGGATCTTCATCCACTTTGGAACCATAGAATGTAGGGGGATTCATTCTTATGAAATCATTTATCCTAGAAGCAATAGTGCTTGCATAAGGGTTCACTTGACCCCTAGCATCTCTAGTGACTTGAGCCGTTAGAGCATGAGTTAAGGTTTGGAGAGCCGTCCTTATCTCCACATTGGTCATAGCCCCCTCCTCATTAGGAGCTTGAGGAACTTGAGCCCCTTGAGGATCTTGGGGAGGAACTCCCTCATCATTAACAACCTCTTCTTCCACTCTTCTTGTAGCCGCTCTTCTTGTATTCATATTCCTATATGCACAAGAAAAGGAATAGGAAAAGGACTTCAAAGAGTAGAAACTCTAAGGCACGACTAATGACTAATCAAAGAAGTGAAAAGATCCCAAACATCTTATAGCCTCTCATTCATAAGTGTGGCGCGCTTCACAATTATGAACAAGACTCTACTAGACGTGGTTCATGAGACATTATCCTAAAATCATTCTCTAACCTTATGCTCTGATACCAAGTTTTTCATGACCCGAGAGCACACCCTAGTCGTAATACGACGTACTTGACCCCGAAGGGGTCTTATACAAGCCCTTAGCATTCATCATCGCATAAAGACATAGAAAAATACGAGAAAATTTAAAACATTTACAATAGAAGTCAACTTCTTCATATAAGGAAAATAGGAAACTAGACTTATCTCAATCACCATCTAAACATAAGAGTACAAATAGGGACAAAGCCTTTTGCATCAATAAAGTTCCCAACAATGGGTGATACAACATAGTCTAGAATATAGAAGGAAACTAAGAACTAAAATCAATAGCATCTCGTCGTCGAACTTGAGGACTCACCAAGCCGGAGGAATAGTCGACCCAAGCTTCACCTTGAAGAAAGTAGTAAGTATCAACGACCGGAACCTACACTCATAGTAAAGTAGAAAATATGGGTTAGCACAATGAATTGTACTAAGTATGGATACCATGCACAAAAATCCTTAAAACATGCATAAAAAGGGACATTTAGT
>NW_006239209.1:387761-426220 GCF_000226075.1 Solanum tuberosum | reverse complement strand
CATGCATTATTCATAAGTCATCACAATATAAGAGAACCTTACCAAAACCCCTCTTAGAGTCTACTTGTGCAGTGTACAAGTGAGGTCCCATACCCCGACTTACACTAAGGAGTACCCCTTAAAATGTCTTAGTTAAAGTCCATGTTCTTACCATAGTTCATTCATTATCATTTAGGGAAAGATTGAAATAACCGACATAAACCATGTGAGCTACATGGAATTCGGTATTCTACCCCCACACTGAAAAGAGGTGTTCTACTTGCCTAAGGTAGAACGTACATTCTAGCTATTTAGGTGGATCCACTAGCTAAGAAATATGTGGGCACATAGTTAAGGGACAAGGAGATTGCTACTAGAAACCCGGACTAACTAGACGTAGAAGGTTTCCATCTCATGAGATATCGTGCATTGGGAAGCCAGACTTGCTAGACGTAAAAGCCCCTATCTCACTTTTATGTCCTCTTGGTGCTAAGCATTATTCCCTTTAAAAGTCAACATTTGCCTTTACTTAGGTTCATTAGTCACAAGAGAGTGTATTAGCTACTCATGCTAACATATCATCATATTATCTCATAGGTTTCTTTAAGTGAGAAAACTCCTTTCACCTATATAAACATTAGCATGTGAGTAAACCTTTCACATTGCAATAGTAGTGTGATCATGAGAAGGTCCTTTCAAGCAACACCACAAGCTTAGCATAAACATACATACATACATACATGCTTCATACAATATCAAATGTATAGGATATAGGGAAGAAGAACCGTGCATCAATACCCCAATATTAGATATAGGATCATTATTATCCAAGTAGTTCACCTAGTCATATAGGGTCAACATCAACATGCACAAACCCTAGCCAATTGCCCGTTTTGGTCATGAACCAACATAAACCCTAACATTACAGAATTACCACAATAGATATAGAGAATTCATGATATGATCATCTATTAAACATAAAATAATCAATTTCATCTTCCATAGCCAATCAAATCCTATCTTGGTTCACAATTTAAGAAGAGAAAGGAAACCATGGGTCCAAGAGAGAATTTCATCAAAAAACCATCAATTCCACAACAATCTAATCATAAACCATCATAACTAGTCATAGTAAATAACAATTGAACAATAGAAATCATTTTGGAAGAAGACCCATGTTTAGAGTAAAACCCTAGATTTTGGAAGTCTTAAAAACACATTTTGAAGGGACTTTTTTGGGGATATCTACCCAAGAATGAATAGCATCCATACCTTAGGTTAATATCCTCACGAATTAGAGAAGAAATACTTGTTCTTGAATCCCCTAGCTTGAGTTCTTCTTTGTTCTTCAATGGAGTTTAGAGAGAAAATATTTTGGGAGGGAAGTGGGCTTGATTTTGGGTTTGTGAGTTATGAGAGTTAAAAGACTTTTTTAATACATATAAGTGCTTTAATATACTTAAAACAACTAAATATAACTGTCCCCCATCCTGTAGCTTTTTATCCTCCGTTGGTCGGCTTTGAACCTTGTCCCACTCATTTTCTCTAGTTCAACCACACCATATGGGGACACTTGGGTCACTCTGAATGGTCCAGTCCACTGGGACTTGGATCTGCCCGGAAAATAGCACAACCTTGATTTATAAAACAACACTAGATCACCAGGAGTTAGTTTGCGCTTTTCTATCTTTTGAGCATGGCGCTTCATCTCCGTGTGCAAGGCTACACCTAACTTCTCCTTTCTAAACACTTCAGCATTTCTTCCGAAATTGTGAATCACCACTGATAGTGATTTAAGATCACTTTACTGCTTTATATAGACTTACAGACGTTAAAGGTCACTTCCTCCTTATTCAGTTAGAACTTCATCTTCCCTCTCTCCATGTCGACTAAGGCACGCCCAGTAGCAAGGAATGGTCTCCCTAAGATGATGGGGACCTCAAAGTAAACCTCGCAATCAAGTATAACAAAGTCTGCCAGAAAAATGAACGGCCCCACTTTCACAAGGACATCTTGAAGCACTCCAATGGGCTTTTTCACAGTTCTATCAGCCATAGGTAAATGCATCACAGTTGGTTTTGGAGCTCCTAAACCCAACTTCTTATAAATCGACAATGGCATCAAGTTAATGCTGGCACCCAAATCGCACAAAGCTTTCACAAAGTGCATCTTACTGATGGTGCATGGAATAGTGAAAGCTCCAGGATCCTCTTTCTTTTGTACCAGTGTCCTCGTAGAAATGGCACTACAATGCTGCAACCTCTCATCATTCTCAAAACTGACAGCCCTCTTTTTGGTCACCAAATCTTTCATGAACTTTGCATACCCATGCATTTGCTCCAAAGCTTCTAATGGTAGAGCGGTCGGAGTAACTAAAAATATGAGGAATTTGACCTTAAAAAGTATATATACTTGTTAGGAAAAGAGTGGGAAAGTGTTGGTTCAAGTTTTGGAAAGATTACTTAAGGACCCCTACTTAAAACTTAAAATTTATGGTCTTCACGCTGGAACTCGCCCATTGGACCATCTTGGCTCGACAAGGGCACTAGGCGACTCGCCAAGTGGACCCTTGGCTTACCCAAATTTCCAGCGAGCTCCAAAAATGGGCAGCTCACTAGTTTAAGGGAGGGGTCTGATGGGAGGATCACCCACCCATTGGAGGACCCTCGACCTAGCTCGCCCATTTCTCCAACGCTTAGGCTAAGTGGGACTGCCCACTAGGCGACCCAAATGCACTTGGGCGCATCGCCAAAGCACTTGGGCGCATCGCCAAAGCACTTGGGCGACCATGTTGCCCATCGCCAACCTATCCAAGGAGAGAATAAGTTCTCCTTCACCCATCCTTGATAGTTTAGGTTCCCAACTTCACCCTAGATGTTTACCTCCCTTATTTTAGCTTTAGTTTGGTCTAAGACATCTCTTTAACTTACATAAACACCCCTATTATCTCTAATTCAGCCTAGACACCAACTAGAGGTTATGCCAACTCACACGATGAGGCTCTAGTTTAGCTTATAGATTTTTTGGGTTGTTACATTTACGGAATCAAATTCGGGCGAGTAGAACTCCCGAAACTGATGTTAGCGTGAAAGGGTAGTTTTTGAAAGTCAAGGGTTGAAGGTGTGTAATGAAATGGGGGTTTCTAACTAAAATTCTTACTATCTAATTTAATGCAAGCCGCCAAGGCCAGGCCGCTTTGGCGGGTTGGGTCCCTCTACGGTGGGCCAATAGCGACTTAAGTCGGGGAAAAACCCCAATTTCATTATTTTTCATCAGACTTCGTTCTTAAGAACTAGGAGATGACCCAGGATGATTTCTTGACCGTTTTCCATAACTTTTGGTGCTAAAGGTAAGGATTTTACTCCCCTAATCCATTTTTCGATCCGTAGAACTTAGATTCTTGGGTAATTATCGTTGGGTGAGGGTTTTGGCCTAAATTTGATGGTGGGAAAAAGCCCTACCTGCACCTTAGGATCATGGGTTGGTCTTAGGTTATTGGGTTTGTAATAATCCAGGTAAATTAGACCTTAATTATTGGTCCCTACGTTAAATTATTCGTTTGTAGACCAAGAACAAGCGGAAAGAATCCGGAAAGGGAAGGCTCAAGTGTCTTAGTAGGATTCAAGCTTGGTTTCTAGGTAGGTGATGGTTTAATTTCCTATTTGGGTGATATTTGTCGGTTGATTGCTAATGTGTATGCATGCGTGTACGTGAATAGGGAAATGTAAATCGAACCTAATAAAATGATTATGTGAGAACAATACATTCCATGAACCTATTACTTGATTGTGTGATTTGATTATTTTTCATTATGGGTGTGATTGTGATTGTGATTGTGGTTGTGCTGATTGGATCAAGTATCACGTTCCGACACATACATTGAATTGGGTGTCATGTTTCGACACATATATTAGATCGGGTGTCACGTTCTGACACATTCATTGGATCGGGTGTCATGTTTCGACACACTAACAGTTTGGGTGTGGGTTCCATGAGAGGACCATTGTGATTGTTATGTTATGTCTACTTGTCATTGATAATGGGAGACTGTATGTTGCTCTAAGATGATGATTGAACTGTATTCTGTATATGCATGTTATTAGGTTGTAATTATTTGTGTGTATTATGTTTGTGGGAGTGACCACGTGATCCTACCAGTACACTATGGGTGTGTACTGATACTGTACATTCTCTTTCTTTGTTGAGTACATGATATCTTCAGGCGGCTACTGACAGACCTCAGCTAGGTGATTATTGAGCGTGACCGGATTCAAGGGTGAGCCAGTTCTTTCAGGCGAATCTTTCTTGTTTTAAGTCCACTCTTTCAAACTAAGACTATTGTTTAGAATGTTTGGTTTAGTTTTCGGGGCTGCACCCATTTTTCTTAGACTTGTTAGTTAATCAGAGTTTTGGTACAATGACTTTCAATTTCTAGGGGTTGTTTTCCGCAAATATTTTAGTAGTTGTTTTGTTAACTTTTGGAGTTTATGGGAACTCTCTATTTTCTTAGACATTTAAACCTGCTTCCGTATCTTCAAATGTGTAAGTTTCCGTTATGTTACTTAGTTGGGTTGTAGTAATGGTTCCCCCACCAGAGGGTTAGTGTGTGTGTCAATCACGATGGTTTGGGTCGTGACAAAGTTGGTATCAGAGCCCTAGGTTCGTTAATATCATTGTACCAAAACGAGTCTAGTAGAGTCTTGTGGAACGGTACAGAGACGTCTGTACTTTTCTTCGAGAGGCTACATGACTTTAGGAAATTTCTGTCTTTTCTTGTCTCCTTTCGTGCTATGACTTGATTCCAATTGGTATCTGATGATCCTAATTGATATCTAATCTCATTCACTCTTCTGTTCGCAGATGGTTAACACATGATTCAACGGTGTCAGGGCCGTTACCCCCACCAATGATCCAGCAGAGGTGTCTGCAGCTAGAGCCTGTGGTCGAGGTAGGGGTAGGGGAAGAGCAAGGGGCAAGGGCAGAGGAAGAGTGGCACCCACCAGGGGTGGAGCCCGAACTAAGAATGTTCCGACGGAAGAGGCCATTCCCGAACCTCAAGAAGAGGTAGAAGATAATGTGGAGATTGAGAACGAGGGGGATGTTGGACAGGAAGAGGATGCACTGTCTAGGAATACCGGCGTTCCTCCCTTAGATCCAGCATTAGCCCAATAGATCATGTCTTTTCTGAAGGGGTTGGTCAGCCCTGGAATCCTTCCCACAGTGCAAGCTGCTCAACCTCCGATCAATCACCCCGTTACTGCTACTATCCCTAGGGTTGATGGAGAATTAGGCACTAATGTCTTCTTCCATCATTTGTTGGGTCCCATGATGACTGGTAATGAGCATGAGATGTTGACAAAGTTTCTAAAGTTGAAGTCGCGTTCGTTCTATGGTTTCGAGAGTGAGGAAGCCTATGAGTTCATTTTGGATTGTTATGAGAGGCTGCATAAGTTGGGTATTGTACATCAGCATGGAGTAGAGTTTGTGATCTTTCAGCTTCAAGGTGAGGCTAAGCAGTGGTGGAGGGCCTATGTAGAATACAGATCATCAGATTTTCCCCACTCACTTAGATGCAGTTCTATGCTTTGTTTCTGGAAAAGTATGTGCCCTGGACTTTGAGGGATCATAAGAAGGATGAGTTTATGGCTTTGGAGAAGGGTGGTATGATTGTAGTTGCCTATGAGACAAAGTTTCATGCGTTGTCTAGATATGCTACTCAGTTGGTAACTTCAAAGGAAGAGAGGATTCATCTATTCGTCAAGGGATTAAACCCTGAACTATAGGTATTGTCTGTTCACATGACCTCTACAGGTAAAAGTTTTAATGAAGTGACCGACTTTGTGAAGAAAGTGGAAGGAGTTAGACGTGATGGGCAGGCCAAGGCCTTGGCTAAGAAGCCCAAGAGCACATGTAACTTTCATGGTTCTTACAGAGGTTCAGGTAGGCCAAAACTTGCACCCTGGCCAATTCATTCATCCTTGCTCGGCTCTATAGGAAGTTACTCGGGAACTCCACCGTAAAATTTTATTCAGGATAGCAAAGGATTCGCACCTTCGGCGGGCAGCAAGCCATCTTTTAACCGCACTTGTTATAATTGTGGGGAATCTGGGCATATGAGGAGAGATTGTCCCCATCCGCGCATGTCTGACCCCACGTAGCAGTAGACTAGAGAAGTGGTACCAGCGGTTAGTGGTAATAATGGTAGATGACGTCTACAAGGTAGGCGAGGAGGAAATCTACGAGGCGGAGGCTGGGGAAATGGTAATGCAGGTAGATGATCAGTTCAACCAGGCAAGGAGGTCGCCCGTCATGATAACAAGGCTCAGTGTTATGCCTTTCCGAGAAAGACTGAGGTTGTGGCGTCTGATGCAGTGATTACATGTATTATTCTTGTCTGTGACCCGATGGCTACTATTTTTTTTTATCCAGGTTCTACTTATTCCTATGTGTCAGTTCAGTTTACCTTGGGATTTGATATGGTTTGTGATGTACTTGATGCCCTCGTCCATGTTTTTACCCTATTTGGAGAGTCAGTTATAGTCACCCATGTGTATCGTGCTTGTCCTATCTTGTTTATAGGTTTTCATACTTGGGTTGATTTGGTTATTTTGGATATGAATGACTTTTATATAATCTTAGGCATGACTTGGTTGTCCCCCTAAGTCTGTGACACTATAGGTCCTGGGTAGGGAAAAGTTAGAGTGGGAAGGGGTGTACAAGCCTAAGCTAGCTAAGGTCATATCCTCCATTTGGGCTAGGAAACTGGTGGGGCAGGGATGTTTGACATATTTGGCTCATATTCGGCATGTTGAGGTTGAATCTCCCTCTATTGAGTCTATTTCTGTAGTGTCTGAATATAAGGAAGTATTTCCGACCGATTTGCCTGGTATGCCTCCGAATAGAGATATAGATTTCTGCATTGACTTAGAACCGGGCACTCGCCCCATTTCCATCCCTCTGTATCGCATGGCTCCGATGAAATTGAGAGAGCTTAAGGCTCAAATCCAAGAGCTTCTTGATAAAGCGTTCATTCGTCCTATTGCTTCCCTATGGGGTGCTTTTGTCTTGTTTGTTAAGAAAAATGATGGTAGTATGAGAATGTGCATAGACTACCGGTAGTTGAATAAGGTCACCATTCGAAATAAGTATATGTTGCCTCGGATGGATGCTCTTTTTGACCGAATGTAAGGTCCGTCAGTTTTCTCTAAGATTAATCTAAGGTCTGGTTACCATCAATTAAAGATTTGGCATGAAGATGTACCCAAAATGGCATTCATGACCCTCTATGGGCACTATGAGGTTTTACTGATGTCGTTTGGATTGACCAATGCAAGTGAAACTTTCATGAGTTTGATGAATGGTGTGTTCAAACCATTTCTGGATTTTTTTGTTATTGTCTTCATTGATGACATTTTGGTTTATTCAAAGAGTAAGGAAGAGCATGCTGACCATCTTCGCATTATTTTAGGCGTCCTTGGAAATAAAAGTTGTATGCCAAATTTTCCAAGTGTGAGTTCTGGTGGGATTCAGTTGCCTTTTTGGGGCATGTAGTTTTAAGCGAAGGGGTAATGGTAGATCCCCAAAAGATTGAAGCTGTTAAGAATTGGGTCCAGCCTAGCTCTGTGACTGAAGTTAGGAGTTTTGTGGGGCTCGCTAGCTACTATCATCGGTTTGTGAAAAATTTTGCTTCTATTGCTACGCATTTGACAAGGTTGACTAAAAAGGAGGTGCCTTCTGAATGGACTGAAAAATAAGAAGAGAGATTTCAAAAGCTCAAGACTTTCTTGACCACAACACCTATTCTGGCACTACCGATGAAAGGTACAGATTTCATTGTTTATTCTGATGCGTCACATTTCGGTTTGGGTGTTGTTTTGATGCAGGATAAGAATGTCATAGCTTATGCATCGTAGCAGTTGAAGGTGCATGAGAGGAACTACTTGACGCATGATTTGGAGTTGGCAGCGGTAGTGTTTTCCCTTAAGATATGGTGGCATTACCTTTATGGTGTCAAGTGTGAGGTGTTTACTGACCATCGTAGTCTGCAATATGTATTCACTCAAAAGGACCTAAATCTGAGACAATGAAGGTGGATGGAGTTACTTAAGGATTATGATGTCATTATCCAATATCATTTGGGTAAGGCTAACGTTGTGGCATACGAATTAAGCCGAAAGGCGGTGAGTATGGGTAGTCTAGCTAGCTTGGGTGTGTCCAAGCGACCTTTGGCCAAGGAGATTCAAACCTTGGAGTCTAAATTCATGCAGTTGGGCATCTCAAAAAAATGTGGGGCGTTAGCTAACATTGAGGTTAGAACCATGTTTATTAAGGAAATTATGGTCAAACAGTTTGAGGATGAGAATTTGAATGAGCTTAGAAAGAGGACAGTGTCTGGTGAGGCACAAGATGTGACGCTTGATGCGGGTGGTGTACTCAATTTTAAGGGAAGAATTTGTGTTCCCCGGGTGGATGACTTGTTTCAGAAGACGTTGACAGAATCCCATGGTTCGCGGTATTTCATTCATCCAGGTGTGACCAAGATGTACCAAGATTTGAAGCGACTTTATTGGTGGCCTGGCAAGAAGAAAGACATAGTTGAGTTTGTGGCTAAGTGCCAAAACTGTCAGCAGGTAAAGTATGAGCACCAAAGGTCTAGCTTCAGCGAATGCCTATTCTAGAATGGAACTGGGAGAGGGTAGCTATGGATTTTGTGGTTTGTCTTACCAAGACCTTGGGAAGTTTGATTCCATTTGGGTAGTGGTTGACAGATTGACTAAGTCAGCCCACTTTGTTCCAGTCCGAGTAGACTATAATGCTTAGCAGTTGGCTAATGTTTATGTGAAAGAGATAGTGAGACTACATAGGGTGCCCCTTTCTATCATCTCAGACCGTGGTAGGCAGTTCACATCTAAGTTTTGGGAAAAATTGCATGATGAGTTGGGCACTCAACTCACTTTTAGTACAACTCTCCATCCACAAACGGATCGGCAGTCAGAGAGAACTATTCAAGTGTTAGAGGACATGTTGAAGGCATGTGTGATTGACTTTGGAGGGCATTAGGATAACTTCCTACCATTGTGTGAGTTCTTCTATAATAACAGTTACCACTCCAGCATTGACATGGCACCATTCAAGGCACTTTATGGAAGGGGATGTGGATCACCCATAGGTTGGTTTGAGGCTGGAGATGTGAAACCTTTGGGGGTTGATTTGATGAAAGATGCTCAGGATAATGTGAAAAGTATACAAGCTAAACCTCTAGCAGCCCAGAGTCGACAGAAAAAGTCTGCGGACGGTAAGGTAAGGGACATGACATTTCAGGCTGGTAAGTAAGTTCTCCTAAAGGTGTCACCCATAAAGGGGGTGATAAGATTCGGTAAGAAGGGCAAGCTTAGTCCTCGATACATTGGTCCATTTGATGTTCTTGACTGTGTAGGGCTAGTGGCTTATAGATTGGCTTTACCATCTAGCCTCTCTGGAGTTCATCCACTATTCCATGTCTCCATGCTGAAGAAATATCAAGGGCACGGAGAATACATCATAAAGTAGGACTCAGTGTTGTTAGACAAGGACCTTCAGTATGCGGGGAATCTATTGCAATTGTTGATTGTGATGTCCAGAAGTTGAGGACTAAGGAGATTAAATTCGTGAAAGTCCACTGGAAACATCGTTCGATGGAGGAAGCTACTTGGGAAACCGAAAAGGACATGCGAGACAAGTATCCCAGTTGTTCGATGATTCAGGTACTACTCTACTCTTACTTTAGCTAGTTTTTTCCTAGTTTATCACTCGGGGATGAGTGAATGGTAAATTGGTATCTATAGTAACGACATGTTTTCGTCGTTATAGAAAAGCCAATAGGCAAAGAATTGGGGCTACAAAACTATTGAGTAGTGACTTGAAAAATTGTAGCCTAGTCCATATTTGGACGAAATCTGAGTCATGTGAGATATAGGTAAATCTGGTAATGAATGGTGGATCTAATTATGGATTTGATCACATGAGTAGATAGCTAAGATGTTAAGGAACCCGTACAACTTTACAGAATCAAATTCGAGTGAGTAGAACTCCCGAAATTGATCTTAGCATGACAGGGTAGTTTATAAACGTCAAGGGTTGAAGGTGTGTTGTGAACTGGGGGTTTGAAACTCAAATTTTGACTCTCTGCCTCCGTGCAAGCTGCTAGGGCGGGATTAATCCCACCAGGGCGGGCCGCTGTGGCGGGTTTGGTCCCGCTACGGCAGGCCTGTCGCGACCTAAGTTGGGGAAAAACCCCAATTTCGTTATTATTCTGCAAACTTCATTCTTAAGATATAGGAGAAGACCCAAGATGATTTCTTGACGGTTTTCCACGACTTTAGGTGCTAAAGGTAAGGACTTTACTCCCCTAATCCATTTTTCGATTTGTAGAACTTAGATTCTTGGGTAATTATCATTAGGGGAGGGTTTTGGCCTGAATTTGATGGTGGGAAAAAGCCCTAGCTGCACCTTAGAATCATGGGTTGGTCTTGGGTTATTGGGTTTGTTATAATCCGGGTAAATTAGTACTTAATTATTGATCTTTGCATTAAATTATTCGTTTATAAACCAAGAACAAGCGGAAAGAATCCAGAAAGGGAAGGCTCAAGTGTCTTAGGAGGATTCAAGCTTGGTTTCGAGGTAGCTGATGGTTTGATTTCCTGTTTGTGTGATATATGTTGTTTGATTGCCACATTATATGCTTGTGTGTATGTGAATAGGGAAATGTAAGTCGAACCTAATGAAATGATTATGTGAGAACAATACATGTCATGAACCTATTACTTGATTGTGTGATTTGAGTATTGTTCATTATGGGTATGATTGTGATTGTGATGATTGAATCAGGTGTCACATTCCGACACATATATTGGATCGGGTGTCACGTTTTGACTCTTACATTGTATCGGGTGTCACGTTCTGACACGTGCATTAGTTCGGGTGTCACGTTCTGACACACTAACAGTTTGGGTGTGGATTACATGAGAGGACCATTGTGATTGTTATGTCTACTTGTCATTGATAATGGGAGACTGTATGTTGCTCTAAAATGATGACTGAACTCTATTTTTTATATGCATGTTATTATGTTGAAATTGCTTGTGTGTATTGTGGTTTTGGGAGTGGCCGCGTGATACTACCAGTACACTGTGGTAGTGTACCGATACTACACTTTCTCTTTCTTTGTTGAGTACAGGGCATCTTCAGGCGGCTACTGACAGACCTCAGCTAGGTGATTATTGAGCGTGACCGGATTCAAGAGTGGGCCAGTTCTTTCAGTATGATATGGAATCTTTCTTGTTTTAAGTCCACTCTCTCTGACTCATACTATTGTTTAGGATGTTTGGTTTAGTTTTCGGGGTTGCGCCCACTTTTCTTAGACTTGTTAGTTAATCAAAGTTTTGGTATAATGACTTTCAGTTTCTAGGGGTTGTTTTCCGCAAATGTTTTAGTAGTTGTTTTGTTAACTTTCGGAGTTTATGGGAACTCCCTATTTTCTTAGACATTTAAACCTGCTTTCGCATCTTTAAATGTGTTAGTTTTCGTTAAGCTACTTAGTTGGGTTGTAGTAATAGTTCTCTCACCGGAGGGTCAGTATGGTGCCAATCACAACGGTCTGGGTCGTGGCAGTTTCTGGGACAGATATGGTAAGACATGATCGATCTCCTTTGATAAAGAACTCAATATGCATCTTTGAGTTAAATATCAACAAATAAAAACTTCAAGCATATATACAGAAGTTATGGTAATTGAAGGTTGTTATAAACTATTGGAAGGTGGCATTGATGAAGAAAAAATTCAACAAATGGCTACAATTTTGAAAATGCAAGAAGTCTCCCTCGTCAATCACTATCTTAGTTTCCCAATGCCATTGGATGACTTTAAGAAGTTTGTTGTATGTCACATTAATAGATCAGAGATATTGTAGATGGAGTAGTAAAAGACAATATTGATGTTATACGAAACAAGTAATTACTAAAAAGCTGCAACTAACAAGCTTCATTGCCGCCTTTCTTTGGCACCAAAGGATAAATTTATGAGCCAGTAGTATCATATTTTTAGTTATCCTTGTCAACATATTTCCTTTCTAGTCATAAGATGTTTCTAGAAAGACATATATGATATATGGCAGATGTGATGTGAGAGAGGATGCTAGTAGTACTCTCTTTACGACTAGCTAGAGCTTCTGGAACGTAGGACATATAGTGGGACAAAAGTTGCATAGTCGAATATACTATGGAGTGAAGGATTATACCCCCAAAATTGAAATAACATGTTCCCGTCGTTATAGAAAAACCAACGGGGGAAAATTTGGGGCCGGAAAACTTTTTCGTAGTATTTGAATTTTCCCAACCTAGTCCAGATTTGGATGAAATTGGAGTCTTTGAGGTATAGGGAAATCTGGTAACAATCGGGTGAATCATTTATGATTTTGATTGCATGAGTAGTTAGATAACTCGTTAAGGAATCCGTATGACCTTACGGAATTGAATTTGGGTGAGTAGAACTCTCGGAATTGATCTTAGCGCTAAGGGTATTTTTCTGAGCGTCGTTGGTTAGAGGTGTGTTGTGAAATGGGGATTTTGGAATTTTTTAAATAGCTCTCTGTTTCCTTGCAGCCTCTTTGACGCTGGATTTCGCCGCTCTGGAGGGGCCACTACAGCGGGATAAGGGCCGCTTGGCGGGCTCGACGCGACTTAAGGTCCTTAATAAAGCCCTAAACGACTTTATTTGGCACTTTTCTATTTTTAGAGCTAAGGAACGAACCCCAGGCGACTCCAACTCTTTTTTTACCATTCTTGAGGCTAAAGGTAAGCTTTTCACTCCCCGAAACTGTTTTTTGATCTGTAGAACATAGTAGAATGGGTGAATATTGATAGGGGGTTTTTGTTATATACTCTATGGTGGAAACAACTCTAAATTGGGACGATGGGTATGATCTAGGGTTCATATAATTGTTAGTAATTTGGGTAATTAGTGATTTTTTTATTGATTTCCATATTATATTGATTGTTTGTAGACCAAGAACAAGAATAACGAATCCGGAAAGGGAATAATCAAGTTTCTTAAGGTTTCAAGCTTGTTTCGAGGTAGGTGATGTTTGTGATTCTATGATTGTGTGATGTATGTTTGTTCTTACTTCATTATGATACTTGTATATGTATGAATGTTGCAATGTTGATCACACTTGTTGTAAATGAGATAGATGAATGATGATTACCATGAAATCATGACTTAAATGTATGATCTTGAGATTATATACTTGTGATTGTGATTGTGGTGTTTGAATAGGATCGGTTGCCACGTTCCGGCATAACTAACTTAGATCGGTTGCCACGTTCCGACATAAATATTGGATCGGTTGCCACGTTCTGGCATAACATTGGGATCGGGTACCACCCTCCGATATGCTAACTGTTTGGGTTTGGGTTCCATGAAAGGACCAATGATTTGATATAAAATGTGAAGTTGTTCGTTGTTCGCGAATGTTGATAATATTATATATGTTGATATATATGCATGTGATTATAATGTTGTCTTAACTTTCTTATATTGCACTTAGTGGAATAGTCAGGTGATCCTACCAGTACAGTGTGGTTGTGTACTGATACTGCACTTGCTCTTATTTTTGTTGAGTACAAGGCATCTTCAAGCGGCTACTGACAGACCTCGCTTAGGAGATCAGTGATCGTCGTTCAAATTCAAGGGTGAGCCAATTTTTCTGGGCTGCCATAGGTTCTCTCTCATTTATGTCCACCATTTCCAGACTTAGACTATGTTCTAGTTAGTTAATTAGTTCATTAAATTGGGGTTGCATCCCTTCTTGTTTAGACTTGGGTCATTGTTAGATGTTTTGGTTCATTGACTTTCATGTTCTAGGTTATTTCTTCCGCATTGTTTAGTTCTTATTACACTTTTGTTGGAGTTTATGGGAACTCCCTATTTCTTTCCTTAGTATTTAACTTGCTTCCATAACTTAAATGCCTTAGTTTTTATATTAATTGCTTGGTTTGGGTTGTAGTAGTGTTTCTCCCACTAGAGTGTTAGTGAGGGTGTCAATCACGACGGTCTGGGTCGTGACAAAGTTGGTATCAGAGACTAGGTTCATTGATCTTGATGTACCAAAACTAGTCTAGTAGAGTCGTGCGGAACGGTACAGGGACACCTTTACTTTTCTTCAAAAGGCTATAGGACTTTAGGAAATCTCTCTGTTTTCTCTTGTCTCATTTCGTGCTATGACTTGATTCCAATTGGTGCCTGTCGATTCAAATTGGTATCTAACCTCCTTCACTCTTCAGTTCACAGATTGTTAATACTAGATTCAACGGCGTTAGGCCCGTTGATCCCGTCAATGCTCCAACTGAGGAATCTACAGCGAGAGGTCGCAGTCGAGGCAGGGGTAGAGAAAGAGCTAGGGGTAGAGGCCATGGAAGAGTAGCGCCTGCTGGAAATGGAGCTCCTATTGAGAATGATCCTGTGAATGAGAACCCTCATGCGCATCATGAAAAGATTGTAGAGAAGAATGTTAATGTTGAAAATGTTGAGGACGTGGGACAAGAGAAAGAGATGCAGGCTGACACTACCGATGTTCCCCCCAGAGACCTAGTGTTAGCTCGACAGATCATGTCATTCTTGAAAGGGTTGGTTGGTCATGGAGTTCTTCATTCTGCTCAAGTAACTCAAGCTCCTACTAATTCGCATGTTGCTAGTACTTCGCCTAAGGTGGGCGGGACTGGAGGTAATGATGCTTCCTTCCGTCCTTTGTTGGGTTCTGTTATGACTGGTAATGAGCATGAAATGTTGACTAAGTTTCTGAAGCTAAAGCCTTTTGTGTCTCTTGGTTCTAAGAATGAGGATGCTTATGAGTTCATTCTAGATTGCTATGAGAGGCTTCATAAACTGGGTATTGTTCATCAGCATGGGGTTGAGTTTGTGTCTTTCCAACTTCAAGGTGAGGCTAAGCAGTGGTGGAAAGCTTAAATGGAATGCAGATCTTCTACTTTTACCTCCACTTTACTTTGGACCCAATTTCATGCTCTGTTTCTAGAGAAGTATGTGCCTAGGACTTTGAGGGATCGCCAAAAGGATGAGTTTATGGTTTTGGAGCAGGGTCGTATGACTGTGGCTGCTTATGAGGCCAAGTTCCATGCTTTATCTAGATATGCTACGCAGTTGGTGACTACTGAGGAAGAGAGAATCCGGTTATTTATTAGGGGACTAAATTTTGAGTTACAAATATTATATGTTCATATGACTTCCGCAGGGAGAAGCTTTAATGAGGTGAAAGACTATGTTAAGAAAGTGGATGGGGTGAGGCGAGATGGTTAAGCTAAGGCATGGGAAAAAAGGACCAAGAACTCGGGTAACTTTCAAGGTACTTATTCCAAAAGGTTCGGAAGGCCAATGCTTGCAGCCAAGCCAATTCAGTCCGCTATGCCCGCCTCTACAGGTAGTTACTCGGAAACTCCATCTCATAATTTTCAGGATAGCCAGGGAGTCGCGCCTTCAATGGGTAGCAGACCATCTTTTGATCGTACTTGTTACAATTGTGGAGAACCTGGGTATATGAGGAGAGATTGTCCCTACCCGCATGTGTTAGATTCTGCGCAGCAGCAGTCTAGAGCAGTGGTACTCACGGGGAATGGTAATAATTGTAGAGGACGTCCATAAGGTTGGCGAGGAGGTAATCAGCAAGGCCGTGGAGGTAGAGGAAATGGTAATACAGGCAGAGGTAATGTGTAACTAGGCAGGGAAGTGGTTCATCAAGATCATAGGGCTCAGTGTAAAGCTTTTTCGGGCAAGAATGAGGCTGAGGCGTCTGATGCGGTGATCACATGTACTATTTTTGTCTGTGACCCGATGGCTAATATGTTATTTCATCCGGGTTCTACTTATTATTATGTATCTGTGCGATTTGCCTCAAAGTTTGATATGATTTGTTATAAACCTGATGCCCCTATCCATGTTTCTACCCTAGTTGGAAAGTCAGTCATAGTTACCCATGTCTATCGTGCTTGTCCTATTTTGTTTATGGGTTTTCAGACTTGGGCTGATTTGGTGATTTTGGATATGACTGATGGGAGGAGAGGAAAAGATCAAGAAAATAATTGCGCCTAGGTCCGCGTCACGGAGGAACTTAGAATTTCAGTCCCCAAATATTCACCCCCACTCTCCGCGTCGCGGAGAGGATACGGAGTCCTCTGCCTCAAAAATATTTTCGCGACCAAAAATTTAATTACATCCCCGCGTTGCGCTTGTATTCTTTAATTTGGGTCTCCATCCGTTCTTATGATCAACTATCTTAACCTTTCTAAATCATTGGGAGGTCCTGGTTCCAAAGCATAACCCTTGAATTCATAATTCCGATTCAAGCTAGAGTTAAGATTAAAGTCTTGAGAGTTCTTTTGAGTCATTTTGAGAAGTCTTTTACAATCTTTTAAAACTTGTTTTAAGACTTGACTACTTGAGTTGAGGAAGAGTAAAGTTGAGTTTCATTTTTTTTAAATGAATATATGGGAACTAAGTATTCCCCAGAGTACATGTTTTTACATTTAAGCAAAGAGGAAACACTGATTTCCAAAAGAGTTCAGGAGGAGTTTTGAGTACCATCTCTTTTAAGAGATACCTTTTAAGTAATAATCTCAAAGTTGAGGAAGAGGGAATGCTTTTATTTAAAAATAGATGAGCTAAGTATATTTTTAGGAGTAGTATTGAGCATCGATATGGGGGAGAGTTCATACAACTCACAACCCCCATAAACCATGTAGCCAACGTGGGTAAAAAGGGTTATATTTTTTAGATGATTCCTTATTGCCGTTTAGCTTAGACTAGTGGATCGCAGTTATGATTTTGGCATCGCCTATTGTTTCCCTCGCAACACTTTGACTTCCTTTCAACCTGCACTAACAACACACATTATTGAAAGCAATAAACAAAAGCAAAGACTTGGGTTCCTCCTAAGAAGCGTCTTATTGAACATCATGACACAAAATAGTTCTCACTTCCTCAGCATTCATTTTTGGAGTGGGGATGGTGTCACTAGGCGACATTCCCTTTTGCCTTGGATTTAGATGGGTGGAAATCTGGCACATTTGGGTCTTCAGCTGATTGATCGACACCAATTGAGAGGTCAGTGTTTGAAACAAAGTGGAGAAGTCAATTTTCAAATCCTTCAACACTTTGTCGGATCCTTCAATCTTGTTTAAGATCCTTCTAAGCATTTCCTCGGCTCAATTCCCTTCTGGGACAATTGGGTCCTTTGGTTGTTGATGAGTCCGGTGTTGATGAGTCCACAAATTGGACTCATCTAGGGCTATATTTTACTAGAAATTGTGTCCTCAAGTGCTTATTTTATCTAAACATCTGATGAGAACCTTTAAGTTTCAGGTATTTGAAGTTTTAAGGAAAGCATGGCCACTACTTCGCAAAAAGGAACGAAAAGGCTTAAAAGAACGAAGAAACGAAGGCCTCAGGATCGCCGAGTCCACTTGGCAAGTCACCGAAGGGTCTTACTTCGCCTTTTGTTCCAATGTGCTGAGCCCTGAAGGAAAGGATCAAGTCGGCGGAAAAAGGAAACAGTCAGCGCATCACCGAGAAGTTCCGCGAAGCAGTACCATGTCGCCCAATGGCCCAGAGCACGATGATGTTGAAGGTTGGTGCAAGACGGCAATGAACTAAACCAAAGGGTGAATCACCAAGTTGATCGGCGATTCCGACTAACGACGTCGAATGATCCGCTACAACACAAATCTGTGATAACTATAAATACTAGTTAGAGTTTTAGTTTTAAGTGTGGAACCATTATTATAATTTTTACATAGAGTAGTACTTTTGGATATTTTTGCTCTAAGTTTGAGAGGGTTTTGAAGACTTGAAGAAGAAGAGGGTTTCATCTTCTAGATTTGGAGTTGGGTCTCTTGGATTCTTCATTCTTGGCCTGTAACAAGACTTAAATCTTCATACACATTTGAATGCAAGCTCATTTAGGTATAAATTTGTATCTCTTGATGTGTGGCTAAAACCTCAATTCTTGGGGTGTGATTTAGTGAATATGGGTTAAGATAATTGTTGGGTCTTGCATGTTGATAGTCTATTTGTAGTTTAAATGTGATTTAATGAATTTGTAGTTGCAAATACAAGTTTATTTATGTGTTTTCGACTTGCTTGAGAGAGAGGTCGTAAAACTAAAACCACTAAATTGATGGCCAGTGTGAGTGGGTCGACATGAGGTTCAGCTTGAGAGAGTGAACCCTAGTCCCATATCCATACACTCAGCTCGAGAGAGTGAGTGGGTTAAGGCGGAGGCTGGTCTTCACGCAGAAAATGGGTGTCCGAGAGGAATGCATTTGAAACGGGGTAAGTTGCTCGAGAGAGAGAGCTTATCCCCTTATTCTATGAATCTTCTATCGAAAGCATGTACCCAATAATCTAGATTAACCCGTATTCCCGTCATATCCCAAGGATTCCCTCTCATTATTTAGAAACCCTTGTTTATTTTGTTGTTTTTTTACTTACTAGTGACAAAAAAAACCCATTGTTAATTGACACTCTTGTGTCCCCCCTCTTTAATTTACAATATTTTTACTCATTAAGATCTTTAGCTACGACTAGTTAGAACGGAATTTAATTTTTCTATAAATTCTCAAAACCACTCCCTTGGGACGATCCCAACCCTTGGTTGGGTTATTATACTATTGCACGATCGTAGACACTTGCATTGGAAGTTGTGTCCTTGATTACGCAAACATCAGTCGTTGACAATCATGGGGAGGAATATATCTGTCTTTGTTAGCCTACCTATCTCTCTAATTTCCACCTCGACAAGCTTTCCAACCACTATCTTTTTCTTTGTTCCAACCTTGTATTTAGTAGTTTGGGTGAGAGCCCCCCATTTGGTTTCCAAAATATTGAAATTTCTCATTGTATAATGCCTCAAACTTGGCATTCACCGGGAACTGCCCACTACTAATTCCTACCACATTCCCTGATTTCACTCCACCTCTCATGACATGCTTAGATAACAAATCAAGGTATGTCATCATTTTGGCTATGTTCTCATCTTGCTCATGCTCTTTCTCAATTTTTCCTTTACTCATGCTTAGATGTAGAGACGAAACTTGGTCTTTTCTAGTATGTCATGCTCATTTTACCTTTATCATGTCATCAAGTCAGCAAACAACAACACAAAGAAAAAATCTATTACAACTAAACAAATTTCTCAAATAGAATTCTCAACCACCATTCTCAGGCAACGGTGCCAATTTTTACAAAGCTCAAACTACTCTTCAAAATCAATTAAAAGAGTAAGTGGTCGTCTTCAATAAAAATACTCAACTATGAGTCGGAGTTGAATCCCACGGAGAATGATACAAGGCAAGAAGTTCTATCAGGAAATTTGGAATGTAAATTCGTTTAATTGCAGCAATAAAAACAAGTGATGGATGATTCCACCAAATTTGATAAAAGAATTTGGTTATCAAAAGTCACAATTAAGCTAAGATTTCAAAACTTCAAATAAGTAACAAGTAATCTAAGGGTGCGGGGATTGAAAATTGATGTCATATAGGGGTAATTGATGTCCTGAACATTCATAGATAGGATGGATAATCTTCAATGACACTAATCTTCTTTCGATCTCATAGCATCATTTCATAGAATCTTCATTCAATCTCATCTATGAGTTATACTAAACAACCCCATACCTTACACTATTCTCTCTTTTGATGCAACAATAGGGCAAATAGATCTGACCCATAACATTTATTTTCAAGCAAGTTACATACATCAAACCTAACTTGAAAGTATCAAACTAATTACCAACTCCAATTAATCTCTTTCGAGTATCAATCGGAGATCAGAAGTAGGAATTAAGTTTGCAACCTTAAACCATAAGTTAACCTCATGTCCATGTACGAATAACAGCAAAACAGAGCATAACACAACATTCACTACATTAAATCAACACTCAACCCTATGATTGCATCCCTAGATTTTGGGGTTTTAGCCAACCATCACAAAGAGTAAAGAAATTATACCTTCTATTAAAGCAGTCATGGGTAAGATGAAATTAGCAATTACAAGCAATACTCATTTTCAATTTCAACTTCAAATTGTCAATTTCAAGGGTAAAAGTTAAAAAAAAACTCAAAAACTAAAAGCGTTCTTCACAAAGTAAAGTGCTTCTCTCTCTAAGATACGACTCAAAATTCTCTAACTATTTTTCAGGACTTAGAAACTTTGGACTCTGGTCTCCCCTTTCTTTCTCTCTCTTTTTGACTATTTATAATTTACTCAAAATTAGTCTCAAAACTATATATGTGACCCAATGGGAGACGTTAGTCAGGCTCACCGATCATTCTAGGCGAATCACCAACTTCTCTCCAGCTCACTTTTCTCTTGCTCTAGGCTTCAACTGTTTGAACCTTAGCCGGCGAGCTCATTTGAGTCTGCCTTTCTCATTCAGAATATCGTCGAGTACCGCCTTTATTTGTTTTTCAAGCCTTCAATTTTTCTTCATGTACTTTTCCTTTAGGCGGTGGTCTGAATGTTCTCCTTACTCATTCTATGAGTCGATGTTCCCTTTTTTGCTCACCGACTAGCCTCAATTAATTTAAGTGTTGTGCACTGTCTCTTTGGGCGAGGCCATACCCTTTAGGTGATATGCCTTTCTTTCTAGGCGATCAACAATTGGAGCATACACTTCGTTTAATATTTTTGGTCATCTTTCAAACATTCATCCTTGCGTTGTCTTTTAGCCTTCATAGCTGCAAATAATCCAAATATCATTAGAATAGGAGATAATTAAGGCATTGAGGACACTAATTGTTGAGCTTAATAGGCCTCAAATGAGTGTAAATCTACTACTCATCAAATAGTACATATCAAATCATTTGATTCTTTCTTTGAAAACTCTTTTCAAAACATGCATTTAAATGTATATTTATGGACTTACCCATCAAGTCCGAAAGGGATGTGTAATAAATCTCATATAATAATCTTTATAATCGTGACTTTTATAATAAAAAAAATAGGTTTCATGTGATAAGAAACATGAACAAAAATTTAGAATTCAATATGCATAAAAGAAATCAAAATTTAACGACTAAAAAATTGGAATTCAGAATAAGAAATACAACTAAATTCGGACTTCAAGAGACTACGGATGAAACTCTGAACATAACCTTTTAAAGAATGAATTTTTATATTGGTAATGAGGAGGAACTTAGTTCATCACTATGAGAAGCCTTACATACCTAGAAGAATAAAGTTTTTGCCGAAACTGGAAGAACACTTGAAAACCCTAGTTTTCTCCTCTTGGATCGTTGCTCTAAAATTTGGAAGTGTTAATGAGTGCAATAGGGTTGATGAATATTGTTTAGAACCTTATTTAGGTTTAAAAACATCAGGGTTTAGACTTAGAAGGGGTGGGAAAAAACTGAACTACCCCTCTTAAAAAGCAGTTGAAAACCTTCCACGGGGCTATCTACGGTTCGTGATTTCATCTATAGATCACAGATCTCATCCGTGGAATTTATATTAAATTTTAAGACTCAAAATTTCATTCTACAGATCCAATCTACGACCCATAGAATTTTCTATGGACTGTAGATCCAATCCGTAGAATATATACCAAATTTTCTCGCTCAAAAGTTCATTCTACGGGTCAAAACCACAGCCCGTAGAATGGATCTGTAGGAATTGGACCACAAAATTTGACTCTCTAAACTTTTCCTATGACTTGACAGTATGGTTCGTAGAAATTACTACGGCCCATAGAAACAATTCATAGGAATTGACTTCAGGAAGCTGTGGCAGTCTCTGGTAAAACGGTCATACTTTTACTCCAAACTTGAAATGAGGCAAACTTAGTGGCATTGAAAATATGACTCGTAGAACTTAAATTTGATAGGCTATGAGTTATCTAATACAATATGTTATGAGATATACGATCGTTTGAAGTTGACCTAAGTATAATCTTACGTCAAAACTTAATCAGTAAGGAAGCTTTCAACTCAACTTTGTACTAGGGGGTTCTTGTGACCTCAATTCATAGCTAAATCCATTATCACACTAAATAATTGACCTTAACACCTAAGAAAAAATTTAAGAATCACCCAATACAACCTTACACTCAAATGAAGAATGGTTCGGACCTTAGCTTATAAATTTTTGGGGTCTTACATTTTTAAAGTATTAACAACCTAAAATTTCAGAGTGTATGATATCCCAAATTATAACACATCTATGTCATAAGAGATAGATCAAATCAAGTAATCTAGATCTATAAATCTATACTATGGATGAAATTAAATTGTAAAGACTTTTCATTTTTCAATATTTTTATATGTTGTGATATAATATTTGAATTAAAAATGGGCATTGTTCCATAAACTCCTTAAAACTCGCACTAGAACTTGTACAAAAATACTAAGAGATAAAAACAAGAGAAGAAAAATGATGTTTGAATCATAAACCTGGACAAATAACTAAAAAAGTGCTTCTACATATACAACAAATAGTAATAATTTGTGTACAATTTTAAGTCGCACAAAGTTATTGTCACGCCCCGAGGCTACCCCCTTGAAGTAAGCACAAGACCTAGGATCACGAGTGACCCCAAGCTAACCCTGAACTGGCATATCATAAGCATACAAACATTTACTGAAATAAGAGATATTGTGCGGAAGCTTAAAACATGAGATAAACTAAAATTGTGGGAAAAACCCAATACTAGTCTGAATACATAAATACTAAAATCAGAGTTAAAGATACTGAGCAATAACTCAAATTGAAACTAAAAGGAAAGACTGAATGTAAAAAAATATGTCTTTCATCCTCGAAGAATGAGGACTCACCACTTATACTGCTGAATATGGATTGGGAACCGATTTACACGTGACCTGAATGCTGAGGACCTGAACCTACATCACGAAAAGATGTAGCGCAGAGTATGCGTTAGTACTTGAAAGGTAATAAGCATGCAAGATAGGATAAAGCTGAACAACATATAACTCAACAAAACATACTGAGCAATGATATAATCTAAACATGATAAAAATGGTGAGATATACTGAAAATGAAATAAACTGAATGCAATGACCAAGTACATGACATGGTGAAACTGAATACTGATGTATAACTGAATAACCTAGTCAAATGCACTAGAGTCTGACTGTGGGAGCTACTAGTAACCGACATAACCACCACGTAAGATAATTGTGGTGTCTGATGTATACACCCCATCGAAGGGACGATATACCTTGCTAGGGGTATAAAGGCATGACTGATGTGATCACTAAAACTGATGCCCATAGAGGGGACTTAACATATGGGGGCACATAGTTCTGGGACTATGAGGGTACGCTGAAACCCTGGTCCACTCAGTGCTAAGCCTACTCCCAACTGAATATGTATATGATACATTATGACTGAAATACTGAATAGGTCAAAATACAGACATGCAAATCTGAGAATGTAACAATTATATAATGATAATTTAACATTTGAAAATTGAAGCATGTATATCTGTTTAACTGGCCTAGCATGTGTAATTCATGAACTAAGAGAATCTACACAACTGAGGTTCTGAGTTTCATGTAAAGAACTAATTAATAATTTCACGAAAACATGATAATCTGATTAGGAATACTCTAACAGCTAAATCATAACCAATATCTAAGGTTTTAGAAACCCTAGGTCTAAGCAAGATATAGGAATCAAGAATCTGACTGAATTTTAGGGACCTAGTGGATGAAAGAAATCCACCAGCAAAATCCCACATACATGGTGATGAATTCCATGGAGAAATCTTTCGATTTTGGGGCTGGAACTGAAGAAAACCTGTTGCGTTCTTGGAGAAGGCTTGGTCGACTAATTTTCTCCTTTTGTGCTAAGTTTCGATTGATTTTTGAGAATAAATTATCAGGGTAGGATCTGATTAAGTTACTAGGCTTAAACTGACCAAAATGGCTTAGTTTAAGGGTTAAACGATGTAGTTTAGGTGACCAATGCATAGGGAAAAGACCGAATGACCCCTGACTTAAAAACTGTCGAGGCCATCGATGGGCCTGACCTATAGTCTGTGGATAAACTAATCGGCCATCCTGTCAGTCCGTCGTTTGGCTTCAGAGGCTGGGACTGAGGGTCACGATGCACGGACCTGGACCACGTCCTTGGTCATACCTTGTCTGAATTTTCTGAGGTTCTGGGAAGGGAGTTCCAGGTGGGCAACCACGGACCCCACCTACAGTCCATGGGTCAATCTACTGTCTGTAGGTCCCCCCCCCCATTGGTGGCACCTGCGACTTCTAAAAATCTGCAATTTTACCTTTTTCAAAATTGGGGTGTTACATTATCTCTCCCTTGGGAACATTCGTCCTCGAATGAAGTCTAAACTAGCTGAATGTGAAGGAAAAGAGCTGCAATTCCTACCAGTAAGTACTGGAAACTAAAATCTAACTGAATTAAGTTCCAAGAACATGCAAATACGCTGAAAATGCAGGAACAACTGAAGGAACATGATACCAAGACTGAATTAATGCAAGAGTAACTGAAAGACTAGAGAGGAACTATTACCTCAAGCTGGAATGTAATCGAAAGGGAAGAGATGAGGATACTTGGCCTTTATGGCTGCTTCTGTTTCCTAAGTAGCTCCCTCTACTGACTGACTCTTCCACAAAACCTTATCTGAAGCGACTTCTTTGTTTCTCAACCTTCGAACCTAACGATCAAGAATTTCAACGGGCACCTCTTCATATGTGAGACTATCCTTCCCAGCCACACTCTCTAATGGTACTATGGATGATGGATCACCCACGCACTTCTTCAACATGGAAATGTAAAAGACTGGATGGACTGCTACTAGTTCTGCTTGCAATTCTAACTCATAAGCCACTTTACCAACCCTTTTCAAGATCTTGTAAGGGCCTACATATCTAGGACTGAGCTTCCCTTTCTTGCCAAATCTCATCACCCCCTTCATAGGTGATACTTTCAAAAAAAATCCAATCATCGATTTGGAACTCCAAGTCCCTTCTCCTTACATCTGCATAGGACTTCTAGCAACTTTGGGCTGTCTTAATCTATCTCTGATGAGCTGAACTTTTTCCATAGCTTCATGAACCGAATCTGGCCCAATCAATGTTGCTTCACCTAATTCAAACCAACCAACTGGAGATCTACATCTACCCCTATACAATGCTTCATAATGGGACATTTGAATACTGGAATGGTAGCTATTATTGTAAGCAAACTCTATGAGAGGTAGGTGATCATCCCAGCTTCCCTTGAAATTAATCACGCAAGCTCTCAACATGTCCTCTAAAGTCTGAATGGTACGCTCTGCCTGACCATCCATCTGTGGATGAAATGTTGTGTTGATATTTACCTGAGTACCAAGACCTTTCTGAAATAACTTGCAGAAATGAGAGGTAAATTAAGGGCCTCTATCTTAGATAATAGACAAAGGAACCCCATGCAATCTGACTATCTCATTAATGTAGAGTTTAGTGTAGTCCTCCACTGAATTTGTAGTCTTGACAACCAAGAAATGAGCGGACTTAGTAACTTTGTCAACTATTACCCAAATGGAATCATGTTGTTTGCGAGTACGAGGTAAACCTGTAATGAAATCCATGTTTATCACTTCCTACTTCCATGTAGGAATGTAAATCTGTTGAGTCATACCTCCTGGTTTCTGATGTTCTACCTTCACCTGTTAACAATTTGGGCACTTAGCCACAAAATCTGCTATATCCCTCTTCATACCATTCCACCAAAAGACTTCCCACAGATCACAGTACATCTTGGTGGCACCTAAATAAATAGAATACATGGAGTTATGGGTTTCTATAAGGATCTGCTATCTCAACTCACCCACCTTAGGAACACATAAACGACCCTGGCAACGAAGCACACCATCTTCCCCTTAGGAGAAAACCTCAACTTTTTGTTGATGAACTGTACCCTTCAATTGAAGCAATATAGGATAACTATCCTATTTTTCCTTAACCTCCGTAACCAATGAAGATTCTGACCCATTCTAAACTATCACACCATCATCTAATATGTTCATAAGGCAAACTCCTAAGCAAGCAAGCCGGTGAATATCTTTTGCTAATTCCTTTCTCTCTTCCTCAACATGTGCTACACTACCTATAGATAGTCTGCTAAGAGCATCAGCTACTACATTGGCCTTACCAGGATGGTAAAGCACATCCATGTCATAGTCCTTGTGGAATTCAAGCCATATCCTCTGGAGAAAATTTAACTCTTTCTGGGTGAACACATATTGAAGGCTCTTATGGTCTGTGAACACATCTATGTGAACACCATACAAGTAATGTCTCTAAATCTTTAAGGCAAATACTACGGCTGCAAGCTCGAGGTTATGAGTCGAATAGTTCTTCTCATGCACCTTAAGTTGTCTAGAAGCATAAGCTATAACCTTATATCGCTGCATCAACACACAACCTAGGTCGACTCTGGATGCATCACAATAGATCACATAACCGTCTGAACCCTCTGGTAGAGTCAAAACAGGAGTTGTAGTCAACCTAGTTTTCAATTTTGAGAAGCTCTTATCACACTCATCTGACCACTGAAACTAGAGTAAAATTAGTCAATGGATAAGCTATGGATGAAAATCCTTCCACCGGCATTCTGTAATAACCGACTAAATCGAAGAAACTTCTGATACCTGTAAGAGAGGTGGGTCTGGGCCATTGGTTCACTGCCTCTATTTTTTGATAATCCTCTCGGATCCCTTCGCTAGACAATATATGACCAAGGAAAGCAACTGATTGTAACCAAAACTCGCATTTGTTGAACTTAGCGAATTACTGGCGATCTTTGAGAGTTTGGAGGACCACCCTCAAATGAGTCACACATTCTTCCTCATTCTTAGAGTAAATGAGGATATCATCAATAAAAACGATAACGAACAGGTCCAAATACTCCTTGAACCCCCTATTCATTAAATCCATGAAAGCTGCAGGAGCATTGGTTAGTCCAAATAACATAACTACAAATTCATAATGACCATACCGAGTTCTGAAGGTTGTTTTTGGGATGTCACTATCTCTGACTCTAAGCTGATGATAACTGGATCTAAGGTCTATTTTTGAAAAATGACTAGCACCCTGAAGTTGGTCGAACAAGTCATCAATCCTGGGGATAGTGTACTTATTCTTGATTGTAACTTTGTTCAACTACCGATAGTCAATGCACATCCTGAGAGAGCCATCTTTCTTTTCCACGAACAACACTGGAGCACCCCATGGGTAAATACTAAATCTGATGAAGCCCTTATCTAGAAGGTCTTTCAACTTCTCTTTCAATTCCTTAAGCTCTGTTAGAGCCAATCTATAAGGCGGAATAGAAATAGGCTGGATATTTGGAAGGAGATCAATTCCGAAGTCAATTTCCCTTCCGAGAGGAACTCCATAAAGATCTTTTGGAAACACTTCGGGAAACTCACTTAATATTGGGACTGACTCAAGAGCTGGGGTTTCGGAGCTTGAATCCTTAACCTGAACTAGGTGATAGAGATACCCTTTAGAGATCAACTTTCTGGCCTTAAGGTAAGAAATGAATCGACCTATAGGCACTAAGCTACTACCCTTCCATTCTAAGACTGGTTCGCTTGGAAACTGAAAACGAATGATCCTAGTTCTACCATCGACTAAGGCATAACATGAATGTAAAATCTCTATGCCTAGAATGATATCAAAGTCTACCATTTCTAACTCTACAAGATCTGCTGAGGTGAATTGCTGAGAGACTGTGATAGGGCAATTTATGTATACCCGTCTAGCTATAACTGGGTCACCAACTGGAGTAGAGATTGAGAAGGATTCTGAGAGAGTTTATGGACTAACACTGAAGTTCACTGCTATATATAGAGTTACAAAGGAAAGAGTAGCCCCTAGATCTAACAAGGCATAAATATCTAAATGAAAAACTCATAACGTACCAGTAACCACATCAGGAGAATCTTCCTGATCCTAACGAGCCTGGAGAGCATACAACATGATCTGGCGCTGACCGCCACCTGTACCAGATAAGGCACCTTGCTGAGTTAGGCAACTTGTTGGTACTGCTGGAGCTATAGACTGAACCCTACTATTGTTACCTCATTGTCCCTGCTTAGAAGAAGGGCAATCTCTCAATCTGTGAGCAGTCTGACCACAACCAAAACAGCATTCCTTGCCTGCAAGACACTCGCCCGAATGGTTCTTACCACACTTTGGCCAAGTCGGGTCGCTCCTGTTACCTGAAACACTCCCCTGATACTTAGAGCCTGATGCCATAATTTTTTAATCCTGTCGAAACCTTGGGGATGGAGCACTAGCTGATGAAGGTGCTAGAGCTGAATATTTCTGCTGAAACTGTGAGGGATTTTCACCACCCAATTTATGCTGAGAGTACTCATAGTTTCCTGTTCTAGCCTTCTTGTTGTCCATAGCATGTTCCCTAAGCTTATCTCCCTCAACCTGCTGAGCATGAGTCATGAGCCTAGAGATACTCATATCCTCCAATAACATAACATTTCTGCACTCTGTCTTCACCAAGTCAGATACCCCAAATAGGAACTTACTCATTTGTGCCCTGGGATCGGCAACCATATGTGGACAATACCTAGAGAGTTGGGTAAACTTAAGTCCGTACTCTTGGAATGACATGGAACCTTGTCTCAAATTCATAAATTCCTGCGCCTTAGCCTCCCTCAACTCTCTTGGGAAGAACATATCCAGAAAAGCTCTGGTAAAACACTCCTAAGTCACAGGAGCTGCATTCTCACCCCTATTTTCCTTCCACTGCGTAAACCATATATGATCCACATCCTTGAGTTTGTAGGACGCCAACTCTACCCTATCATTTCTAGTCACTTGCATCACTCCAAAGATCTTCTTGACTTCATCAATGAAGTTCTGGGGGTCTTCACCAACTTGCGACCCTAAAAACTCAGGAGGACTCATCCTAACAAAATCTCGAACCCTAACTACCACTGATTCACCACTAGCATTCGTAGGAACTAGAACATGTTGATTGTTCTGGTTGGCTACGCTCTAAGCCAAGAGTTGGATGGCATTCCAAAACTCTACATTCGAAACCTCATGGCCTGGGACTGGAGGAACTGCGTTAGCGTTGTGGGCATTAGCATTCCTTGCGTAATCTCTATGAGGAGGCATGATCTGAAATGCATAACGTCGAGTTAGAAAGGAGATCATAACCACGCATGATAAGAATAACAAGAAAGTGAAGTTTTCCTAAAACACTCGTAGCCTCCCCCTCATAGGTGTGGCGCGCTTCACACTCATGAAAGGGACTCTACTTAGTGCGGCTTTGCAGACATCCTAGGACTCTTAAACCTAATGCTCTGATACCAAGGTTGTCATACCCCGAGGCTACCCCCTTGACGTAAACACGGAACCTAGGATCACGAGTGACCCCAAGCTAACCCTGATTTGGCATATCATAAGAATACAAACATTTACTGAAATAAGAGATACCGTGCAGAATCTTAAAACATGAGATAAACTGAAATGGTGGGGAAAACCCAATACTAGTCTGAATACATAATTACTAAAATCAGAGTTAAAGATACTGAGCAATAACTCAAATTACTAAAGCTGAATCTGTCTATGTCTGAAATAACTAGAGATGCTGGGACATGCCCCCAGTTAACTACACGTGACCTGAATGTTGAGGACCTGAACCTACATCACGAAAAGATGTAGAACAGAGTATGCGTCAGTACTTGAAAGGTATTGAGCATGAAGGATAGGATAAAGCTGAACAACATATAACTGAACAAAGAATACTGAGCAATGATATAATCTAAACATGATAAAGATACTGAGATATACTGAAAATGAACTAAACTGAATGCAATGACCAAGTACATGACATGCTGAAACTGAATAACCTGGTCAAATGCAGTTGATTCTGACTGTGGGAGCTACTAGTAATCGACATAACCACCACGTGAGCTAACTGTGGTGTCCGATGTATACACCATCGAAGGGCTCGATATACCTTGCAAGGGGTATAAAGGCATGACTGACGTGATCACTAAAACCGATGCCCACATAGGGGACTTAACCTACGGGGGCACGTAGTTTTTGGACTATGAGGGTAAAATGACACCCTAGTAGACTCGGTGCTAAGCCTACTCCCAACTGATTATGTATATGATACATTATTACTGAAATACTGAAATATTGAATAGCTCAAAATACTGACATGCAAATCTGAGAATGTAACAATTATATACTGATAATGTGACATTCGAAAACTAAAGCATATATATCTGTTTAACTGACCTAGAATGTGTAATTCATGAACTAAGAGAATCTACACAACTAGAGTTTTGAGTTTCATGCAAAGAACTAAGAAACGACTTCATGAAAACATGATAATCTGATTAGGAATACTCTAACAGCTAAATCATAACCAATATCTAAGGTTTTAGAAACCCTAGGTCTAAGCAAGATATAGGAATCAAGAATCTGACTGAATTCTACGGACCTAGTGGATGAAAGGAATCCACCAGTGAAATCCCACATACCGGGTGAAGAATTCCACGGAGAAATCTTTTGATTTTGGGGCTGGAATTGAAGAAAACCTGTTGCGTTCTTGGAGAGGGCTTGGTCGACTGATTTTCTCCTTTTGCGCTAAGTGTCAATTGATTTTTGAGAATAAACGATCAGGGTAGGATCTGATTAAGTTACTAGGCTTAAACTGATCAAAACGATGTAGTTTAGGGGTTAAACAACTTAGTTTAGGTGACCAATGAATGGGAGAAAAGACCAAATGACCCCTGACTTAAAAAACTGTCGGGGCCATCGACGGGCCTGACCGACGGTCTGTGGACAGACCGACGAGTCGTCCTGTTAGTCCGTCGTTTGGCTTCAGAGGTTGGGACTGAGGGTCACGATCCACGGCCCTGGACCACGGCCCGTGGTCTGACCTACGGTTCCTAGGTCCGATCGTGGGTCATGCCTTGTCTGAATTTTTTGGGGTTCTGGGGAGGGAGTTGCAGGTGGGCAACCATGGACCCCACCTACGGCCCGTGGGTCAACCTACAGTCCATAGGTGGCCCCCCGTTGGTGGCACCTGCAACTTCTGAAAATCTGCATTTTTACCTTTTTCAAAACTGGGGTGTTACAGTTATACACTTCAAATAACATTTAAATTCAACACGAATCTATATAAAAATAAAATAAAATGTTAGAACATGTATATCAAGATACACCTAAAATAAAGAAGCACAAAATAAAAAAAAATTAGGACATATGTATTAATATATTATAGAGAAATTTCATTCATTCCAAAGATCATACAACCTATAATATATGTAAGAGATTGCATATTTTTCTTTACTCTTTTATAGTTCTTACAAATATACAAAGATGACTTTTATATTAGATTGGAGGGTGAATTATACAAACAAAGTGAAGAAATGAAAAAATAATGCTTTGTTGACCCTTTTTGTTCATTTAGAGATTTCATAGTCCTATAAATATAGGCATATTTGCTCCTCATTTTTTCACCATTTCTCAAAAAAGCACATTTGAGTCTCGAGATGTGGTGAAAATGAGGAACAAATATGCTTATATTTATAGGACTATGAAATCTCCAAATTTAATAAATGGTCAACAATGTAGTACCCTTATCTTTTTATTTCTTCATTTTGTTTGTACAAGTAACCCTCCAATCTAATGTAAAATCATCTTTGTACATTTGTAATACCTATAATGAAGTGAATAAAAATAGTAATGTTTTACATATATTATGGGATTAATGATCTTTTGAATGAATAAAATTTCTCCATTATATATTAATACATATGTCCTAAAAAAATTATTTTGTGTTTCCTTATTTAGGTGTACCTTGATACACATGTTCTAACATTTTTATTTTTATTTTTATATAGGTTCGTGTTGAAATAGATTGTTATCTGAAGTGTATAGCTTTGTATGACTTAACATTGTGCGTAAATTATTACTCTTTCTTGTATATGTAGAGGCACTTTTTATTTTCTTTTAATTATTAGTTAAAGTTTATGATTCAAACATCATTTTCTTCTCTTGTTTTATCTCATGGTATTTTTTTTACAAGTTCTACAGTGAGTTCTAAGGATTTTATGGAAAAATGATCATTTTAATAAATTCAAATATCGTATCAAAATATATTTAAAATATTGGAATGGGAAAAGTTATACCATTTAATCTCATACATAGTATAAATTTATAGATCTAGATTACTTGATTTGATCTCTCTTGTGACATAGATCTGTTTAAATTTGGGATATCATACCGTCCAAAATTTTGGGTTGTTAGTCACTTTCAAAGATAACCTAAAGATGACAAGTGGAAAAAGAGTAAGGAAAATCAATCAATTTAAAAGATTGGGGGTATATTTTTATCAACTTATTAAATACTTATAACAAATTTAGCTATTAATCATATAGGCATGAAAGATTCAGAAATTTTATAGAGTTCCCAACAATAGATAAATACATCATTAATACTAACAAAGCACATATTCCAAATATCAGGATAAAAACTACGAAAATTAAGCCACGTGAGGATCTAGAAGTAAGGATATAAACAAGAAAGGAAGGGGAGCAGTATACACATATAGAAAAGAACATTCCCTTAGAGGGGGATCATTACATGCTTTAACAAAGTTTTTGCTAATCAATATTAGCACACAAAAACTCTCACCAAAAAATTAGGGGTACAACGTCATCTTTAACATTCAAGCATGGAGGTCAACATGGAATCCAAGCAAAATTGAGCATGAAGCACAAAATTAGTTCACACACTATAAAGATGGTCAGATCTAAATGAAGTAAGAAGCATAAACAAAAAGGAGGAAGACGAACATGTGGTTGCATTGTGAATTCCTGACGGCAACCTCCATGAACTCCAAGTATCGGTAGACAACACATTACTTCCTAATCAAAGGCAGAGGAAGGTCAAATAATGGCAAGGAATGAGAGAAAAGAAGGAAAAGGATGGAACAAAGATTACCTCTTTGTAGTGAATTCTCTTGTGAGAGCTGCAGAAGACGGAGAAGGAGAGGAACAAGCAGAAATAGATCCACAAAAGGAGGTGGCAAAGTGTGAGGTTTCAGTGGCTGCCGGAAGGAAACATCTCAAAGATAAGTTTGAAAAAGGAAAATGAGAAAGACGCGGATGTTGTTAGGTTATTTTCCTTATTATACAAATAGGGTTCGGTGTGGGCTGGGCTCCTTGTTTTCAAATTTGTTTCATTTTTGTTGATTTTTTGGGTCGATTGGCTAGATCGATATATAGATTGATTAACATTGAATAAAACGGCCCAACATGCCTCAAAAAAAATTTTAAAACAAAGTTCCAGAACACCCACAAATATAAAGGAAAATAAGAAAAATAAAATAACTATAATACGAATAAAAAATAACTTTATTAATCTAAGAAAAATTGAAATATATTTCAACCAAGTAAAGTAGTTATACACCATAACTCAATGATATATATAATTATATTTAAAATCAAGTAAAGAAGTTATAGAACATAACTCAACAAAATATTTCAAATCAAGTAGAATATACACTATAATTAAATTAAATTTCAAATGTTATAACTTAGCACTTCTGTGGGTTGTAATTTAGGGAAAGTTTCAAATATACCATCAAACTTTGGAAAAAAGGCTCATCTATATCGTCTTTCAAAATTCAAGTTCATCTCTGTCATTGTCGTTCAACAAAGTGTCTATTTATGCTATTATATTTATCAATATATATATATATATATATATATATTTAATGGAATCCAAGCAAAATTGAGCATGAAGCACAAAATTAGTTCACACACTATAAAGATGGTCAGATCTAAATGAAGTAAGAAGCATAAACAAAAAGGAGGAAGACGAACATGTGGTTGCATTGTGAATTCCTGACGGCAACCTCCATGAACTCCAAGTATCGGTAGACAACACATTACTTCCTAATCAAAGGCAGAGGAAGGTCAAATAATGGCAAGGAATGAGAGAAAAGAAGGAAAAGGATGGAACAAAGATTACCTCTTTGTAGTGAATTCTCTTGTGAGAGCTGCAGAAGACGGAGAAGGAGAGGAACAAGCAGAAATAGATCCACAAAAGGAGGTGGCAAAGTGTGAGGTTTCAGTGGCTGCCGGAAGGAAACATCTCAAAGATAAGTTTGAAAAAGGAAAATGAGAAAGACGCGGATGTTGTTAGGTTATTTTCCTTATTATACAAATAGGGTTCGGTGTGGGCTGGGCTCCTTGTTTTCAAATTTGTTTCATTTTTGTTGATTTTTTGGGTCGATTGGCTAGATCGATATATAGATTGATTAACATTGAATAAAACGGCCCAACATGCCTCAAAAAAAATTTTAAAACAAAGTTCCAGAACACCCACAAATATAAAGGAAAATAAGAAAAATAAAATAACTATAATACGAATAAAAAATAACTTTATTAATCTAAGAAAAATTGAAATATATTTCAACCAAGTAAAGTAGTTATACACCATAACTCAATGATATATATAATTATATTTAAAATCAAGTAAAGAAGTTATAGAACATAACTCAACAAAATATTTCAAATCAAGTAGAATATACACTATAATTAAATTAAATTTCAAATGTTATAACTTAGCACTTCTGTGGGTTGTAATTTAGGGAAAGTTTCAAATATACCATCAAACTTTGGAAAAAAGGCTCATCTATATCGTCTTTCAAAATTCAAGTTCATCTCTGTCATTGTCGTTCAACAAAGTGTCTATTTATGCTATTATATTTATCAATATATATATATATATATATATATATATATGATTTTTCAATACTCTTTTTTCCATGTCCCCTCTTATTAGAGGTCCATATCACAAAATTTAAACCAGTCTGCCATTTAACCCATTCGAAATTAATACCCGGATTACTCAAATGGGTAAAAGGATGGGATGGTTTAATATGGTGGCATGGACCTCTAATAAGAGGTCATGTGGAAAATATGGTATTGCAAAATCATCTATATTTTCCGTTGAAAATAATGACATAAATGGACACTTTGTTGAATGGCAATGACATAGATGACCCAACTTTTAACAGATGACATAGATGAACCTTTTTTTCTCAAAGTTTGATGACTTGTTTTACTCATCATCAAAAGTTCAGCTTTTAGCACATAGAGTCAAGGTTATAGCATATAACCTCTTTAGGTATATAAGAAGGTAACCAACAGAATCAAATATAATTAGGTGAATACAACAAAAGTGTATTGCTTTAAGGCTATATTATAATTGTGAATGCATCATTTTCCAGGTTTTCATGTTGTGTAGTTTGAATTTCCAAGGCTGAATTGACAACAAACCAGTCACACATGTTTAATTCAATGCTTTTTAGAGTTACGACATCATCAATACGAGAAGGAATTTCCTCAAGCTACTTACACTTCGTTAAAACCAAATGTTCAAGCTTAAGAAAAACATCATCGGAGACAGACAACTATAAAATGTTGATGTTGTCCAAATTTAAGTATGTGAATTCAGGAAACTCTGAATCATTCACTTCCCATTGATTCCCTATGAAGGCTCTGGAAGGTAACGTTAGAATCTCCAAGTTAGGCAATTCTAGAATGATAAATTTTTTGGACAAGGATAAACAAAACTTGGACAAAGTCAATTCCCTTAGTTTTGAGGGGAAATTGAACTTGTGTGGAAGTTGAGCTGGATTGCTGTTGGAAACCAACTTCAGGGATATTCAAGCAGACTTAGAAAATCTATATATTCTAGAAAGACGAACAAACATTCCCTTCATTATCTCTGTATAACTAAATGTCTCCAAAATATACAACTTAATTTTCTCAAATTTGACCTTTTTGTCAAGATCATCTTTTCATCTTCACCATAGGAGACACGCGGAATGGAAAAGGTTTTCAAATAATTTAATTGAGAGTTAGAAAACGATTCACACAAGATTTCTTGCAAACTAAATGAAGCACGATTCTTTACAAGTAAACGCCTCAATGTTATCATCTTTAGAGTAGAAGAAGGTAATATCACTTATCCTCTCAATCCTCTTACCACAAAAGTTTCAAGATTCCAAGGCTTAGCTATAAATGAAGGAATTGAATTTGCATCTGTTGTAACATCTAAGTACCTCCAATGTTGAAGGATTCCAAATCCAACACTTTAACAAGTTTGAAGCTTTCAAAGATGAAGGAGATATCACGTGGTCATAACAAGTTATCCAGATCTATCACGTTTAACTATAAAGAGCAAATGTTGCCAATGTTCTGCGAACCTAGAGTCTCTTCTACTTCTTCCCATACATATTCATTCTTCTTTTACTCTCTCACAAGTCACAACACCAGCAACTAACATCTCCAAGCTCAGGTGGACAACTCTCCCCTTAAAACACCTTTTCTTGTAATAATGTCTAACCCTCATCATCTCTGAATAAACAAAGATGATGGGGGTTCACTCTCACATTTAGCATAAATGCAACATC
Source organism: Solanum tuberosum (assembly GCF_000226075.1). Classification (NCBI taxonomy): domain Eukaryota; kingdom Viridiplantae; phylum Streptophyta; class Magnoliopsida; order Solanales; family Solanaceae; genus Solanum; species Solanum tuberosum. The sequence continues at coordinate 389,698 of NW_006239209.1, read as the reverse complement.
ATTCAGCCGGATTATTAGAATAATTTTACTCCCATTTTGAGCATCTTTAAAGCACATATGTAAATTGTCCCACACATCATCAGTGAGAATTATGAATCTCTTGGTTAACAAAACTTGAAGCAGCTCATTACCTAATGCACTATCTTTTGTTTCAGTGTGATTACATCAATCAAGATGGTAAGCAACTCTTTCCATGAATATACTTGAGTCGCATGACACTTTGTGTGAACATCAAAGTGAGGGTAGCTATGAGATCATTATAAATCTTCTTCGCAAAAATGGTCTTCTCAATTCCAGATACACCGACTATGGAGATAATATCTAGATAAGATGATCCGTCAAGTAGTTGCTTCTTTATTTTATCCATTGCCTCCTAAAAACCCTCCATTTCTTTATTTTCTCTTGAAGTATTAGCTAATAAGGATGGCACAAGATTCACAGTGGTGTTTGCAACTTTGTGCACTGTCACATCCATCTTCTTTCTTTTACAAGTCTTACTAACAATTTTATTTACAAGCTTCATATTATTAACAAATTTAGAAATCCAAAGAACCTTGTAATGAAGTGGATGAGAACTGGCCAAGCAAGAATCAATTACAAATTCTGCCATGTATGCCATTTCAGTAACTCCCAATGCAAGAAAATGAACTTCATCAAGTACATCACTATTTTCTGTGAAATGATCTCTCAGACGCAATATGCCTTTCTTGAATAATCCAATGTGATGCTTCAAGTTAATAAAAGCTCCTCCAAGTTTCCTAAGAAACAATTGAGTATTCCTAATCCATTTGTCTTGGGAAAGCTATAACTTGACAAATTTGGAGCTTTAAGAATAATCATTTTGACCTCTGCCTCAAAAAACTTCAACAATTGCTTGACATCAGAGAAGAAACATACATACTTTATGAGGTCTTTGATTCCTTGATGCATATTGTACAATATCTACAAGAAAATGTCCAATGTACATAAGTTTCTTTTTTATTACACTGAAGCACTCTGTTCAGGTGGTTTGATAAAAAGTTGATAAACACTTGTGGAAGTTGTGTTGCAAGGTGATGCATCCATAATAGGAAGCCATACTTTTTTGTACTCTACCTTGGGACTCTATCCTATGATAAATCTGTTGAACTTTCTTCCTTTTCACCTCGAGGTCATTGACTCTTATTTCAGCTTGCCAAAGAGGTACTATCCTCGGACAACCACAACATGGTTTCAAATGAGGTTAAATTTATTTTACTATGGTTTGTTTCTCTTAGTAACATATCTTTTTGATCCTCTAGTTCAATGTAGTGGATGCAAGAAGTAGAATTATCTATTGATAGAATATGGAACTATTGAAATTGAGGTTGAAGATGATGTTTGTTTATATTATGAGAATGTAGTGGATAGAAACAACAAAAGGTGACTAATCTTGTTCTACAACTTTTGATTGTGGTTTTTAATCTTCTTGAGTATGCGGGAAGCTTGATGGATCTTCTAAAGCACTTTGTATCTGATTGAAAGTGCTCATTTTCATTAGAGCTTTTCTCGCAGATGTTCATGGGCAGCACATAGAGTTTAATGAATTGCATGATCTTTTAATGAATCATGAAAGTTTTATGGACGGAAGCAGCACTGAGAATATGAGATTTTTATTATTTGATTTTCTACAACAGATTGAGTCACTCCTAAGTAAGGATGGCAAAATGGGTAATTTATATGGGTATATGTTCAAATTAATGCATCTTAAATTGGTTGGGTATCCAATCCATTTAAAATGGGTATAAAATGAATACAACTCATATTTACCCATTTAAAAGTGGATAATTTAATGGGTTAAATAGATAAAAGAGACTCATCCATAAAAAAAAAGAAAATTGGCATTAATATTTTTTTGGAGTGTTGGTGCTGGGGTGGGGGGTGCAAGGGGTAAGGAAAAAAATTTAGAAGGGGGCTGT
>NW_006239209.1:376258-387741 GCF_000226075.1 Solanum tuberosum | reverse complement strand
GGGGGGGGGGGGGGGGGGGGGGGGGGGGGGGGGGGGTGGGGTGATAAAAAAATTATAAGCAATTAAAGAATTTTATTTTAAGAAAAACAAATTAATTTCATTTTTACATTTTTTTTGGAGTAGGGGTGGGGCCATGGGGGGGGGGGGGCAGTTAGGGGTCAGGGAGGGGATAATAAAAAATAAATTTATGTTTAAAAAAAAACAAATTAATTTTTTTGTTTGTTTGGAAGTCTCGGTTTGGGTCTCGAGTTCATATCAAGGGGTTCGAAAGTTGGTTTTCGGGTCGAGTGTAGAGGTCAGGTCCTGAGTTTGGAAGTCAGATCCTGGGTCAGATTCAGGTCCTGGTTCAAAACTCATGGTGGGGTCCCGTCTTGGAACTTGGGACCGGGTGTTTGGGTCGGACATCAAATTGAATATCGGGGTCGGGTCTTAATTTGAGTATTGATGTCGGGGGTTGGATCTAGGTTTAGGTGTTAGAGTTAGATTAGGGTTAGGAAGTGTCACAATCCGAGACTATTCCCTAATTGCGACATGGGGCTTAGAGCCACAAGTGACTCCAAGTTAACTTCATGGTCTGGCATGACACTAAGATTCACTTACTAAGACTAAAATTACTGAATGTGGAAATAGAGTTTGAATAGTCTATCAAAATCAACTAGATAAATATCTAGTTAAAACATAAACGAAATCTAAACTAACTATCTAAAAATCTCTATTATATGAGTTGCTAGGACAAACCTAGCTAACTCAAAGTGTCTGATACTGCAAGTAAATGACTGAAAGAAACATAACGGCTGTCCTCGGAAAGATAAAGACTTACCAAACACTATTGCAAGCTGATTAGAGATAGTACTAACTGTGAGCTAGATATTGAGCGTCAGAACCTAATATTATCAAATAATATAGGCAAAAAGTATATAGTCAATACTTTGAATGTGGGATAATGCATGATAAACGTGACAATTGTACATGTTGAATCCATAAAACATGATGATGCAAATACCAAGTTAAACAACATGAGATTGAGATATACTAAACTAACATACATAAGTACATGGTCATGCAATAACTAAAAGTCTAACTGTAAGAGATACTAATAACTAACATAAATCATGTGATCTACTATATGGAGTTGAGTGTACTACGCCCACACCAAAAAGAAAGTGTCTAATACTTGCCAAGGTAAGGGATTTGATAACTATGTGGATCCACTAAACTGATGTGTCATCTTGGACTATATGAAAACCTACGGTGGCACGTAGTCTGGGACTTAGGAATTGCTACTAAAGGTTCACGGATGCTAATCAAAATCTTTTATCGCTAAATCCACTCGGTGCTAAGTTAAACTCTCAACAGAAACATCCATTCAACTGATACACAGTAATAATTTGATAATACTAAATACTGATAGATGATAATAACTGAGTAGCTCATTCATCATGATTTAAAACTAAAAATTTCTGATAATAACTAAAAAAGACACTTTATCTGAAAACATCTAAAATCATGAAAATGTGATAATCTGGGACATGCATATGAAATAGCATAAATATGAGTCATTAATATACTTATATACTGTGACACCTTGGATTTGAAAGGAAAGAAAAATTTCAATTTTTCCAAAAGTCTGGTGCCGGCACAGACGAAGTCACCTGTGTGAGGCCAAAATACATAATTTTAATCATTATTTGTCTCACATTTATTATTTATATTTGTCCTTTTTAGCATGGATTTTATGAATTGTGCTTAAAAGTATATTTTATTTGTAAATTAATGTGAAGATGGAGAAATTTGGAGCTAACAAAATTAAATATGAAGGGTTAAAGAAGGAAATCAAGCAGACATCTTAATGGATTAAATTGAATATAATAATATAAGGTTAATATATGAGAAGTACAGAAGAAGTTGAATTGAAATATTACATGACCACGTGTCAACTTTTGAAGACACGGCTTTTGAGGCGGCGCATCAAGGTTCACGTGGAATTCCATTCCTTTTTGTTTTGGATTTCTAATTTATTTTAGACTCAGTTATTTTATTTAGGGTTTTCTATTTCTATAAATAGTTCAAAGGAATAAATATTGAAAACGAGACTTGGAGATACTTTTTTTAGGGTTCTTTTCTTAGAGATTAGTAGCTAAAGACCATTTTCTAGGGGTGCAGCTACAAGATGATTGTATTTTATTGATTTTGATTATTGGATGAATCTCTCTTTTGTTCTTGCTTTAGTATTTCTTGATTGGTCACCATTGAAATAAATGTATTGTCCAAATTGAAGTCGAGAGAGGAATAAGAGGATAGAACGTGGGACAAAAGGAGCATGACCTTCTCTTGGTTAAGGATTGATTTGTATCTAGGATAGGGATATACCTAGAAACCTTGTTTGGTTAATAGACAGAATGAAAGTATAATGCTCGGCAATTGGTTCGGTTTATCCCCGCTCAACGATGTAGTTAGGCTGCCAATTACCATAGGCGATTAGAGGTCGGGAGACCATGATCATACAATTAACCATGTAATCAGTGATTCAATATTTGATTGACATCCATTAATTGAGATAATTTGCATGAATTCTTAGTAAGCTACATCCCTAAAAATTTCCCAATCATTAGTATACATCTTTTATTATTGCATTCTAATAAGGTAAATTCCTTTAGTACGCTTAAATAAATAATTAGAATTAATATAATTTAGTAAATAGTTAATCGACAAGTCTTTTGGATTCGATAATCGGGCTCTTTTAGGGCCACTATATTACTTGCGCGGCCACATACACTTGCATGTACATTTGGAAGCAACACTACCGAAGGTCAATTGGTGGGAGCACAGACCATAGGTTGCCCCGTCATTGGCAAGTCCAAGTTGAGTTGAAATGTCTAGTCCTAGTAATTTTTTATGGTTCACCAGGACTGCCCGTTGTCCTATCCACGAGTCGTAGGTAGGTCTCGTAGGTGAGTCCTAGACTTAGAGAGAAATTTCAGAGTCAAAAGTTGAGACCCACGACCGACATGTATGGCCCGTAGATGGACTCACGGACCGTACATGGGTCTGTCGTTGGGAGTCTAAAAATAAGTGGTCTTTGATCTCACCCACGACCAACCAGGACGGTCCGTGGTCTGACCAACGGACCGTAGGTCTGGTCATTGGTGAGGTCAAAAGTTATTTTTTTAAGGGCTTTTAATCTGGGTCTTTTCCCTAATTATTCTAACCCAATACTATGTTGTTTTACCTTCTATCAGAGACCCTATATAAATGTATTTAACCCCAATACTCCCCAATTGAATTCATTCTATTAAATTCCTAAAAGAAGAACAAGTTCATCCTTCCAAATATTTTCTCTCTAGAAGCTCAAAGGAGAAGACTAGGGTTTCAAGTCAAGTCTCCAATTTCACTATTGATTGTAAGCTATTGGCATCAAGGTATGATAATCTTCATATATGGAGCTCTTTCCTCCATAGAACTCCTAAATTCTCCAATTTTGAAGTTAGAAATCTCCAATTTAAGCTATGGTTTTCTTCCATACCATGGGTTGCTTTCAATGTTGATTCAATTGATTGCTTTATGAGTTACTATGCATGAATTGAGATAATTCCATGTTTTTAAGATGAATCCCTAGGAACCCATGCATAACCCATGTTTTCTAAGTCATGATGATATAATGTGGGATTTTAGCTATGAAAGAAAAGTTTATGAAGATATGCATGTTCTTTATGAAAGTGATGAAAATAATTTAAGATTGCTTTGAGAGTAAAGCATATATGTTGTTGTTATTGTTGATGTGAAAGGGTTTTCTCACATAAGGATTCTTAAGAGTTGAAAGGTTTTCTCAACTAACTTAGAATCAAGTTTTAGGAGCTATTCTAAAGAAATCTAGCTTGGATTGGCTTTTTGATGTGCCTTCCATGAAAGATAAGTCAAGTAAAGAATTATGACTATTCCATAGGATTTATCCGTAGCACCGAGAGGATATTGAGATGGAAGCTCTCCGGTAGCTAGAGGTCGGGTTTCTAGTAGCAATCTCTTTATCCATACCTATGTACCACCATAGGATGATTATCTTAGATATACATTAACTAGTGGATCCATGTAAGCTAGAAGTTAAGGTTCTTGCCTTGGAAAGTAAGGACACCCCTTTTCGGTGTCTTTTTCCTAATTATTCTAACTCAATACTAATTCCACAAAATATCTCCACCACTGCTTTGCCTCACCCTGAAGCTGGAAAGTCACAAACTCAACCCCATGCTACTGCGCAATGCCCAACTTATGAAGTCTCTTGTAGCAATCCAAGATAAATTTGAACGTATCCTCACCATCAAAACCATGAACCATTGGAGGCTTAAGCTTCAAGAACTTGGTCAGTATCTCATATTCTGTACCATTCATCATAGAGCTAAGCAATGCACGGAACAAAAAGTCAGCACCCAAGTCCCCATCCATCTTAGGAACAATAGCAACAACAATTCGGATGAACAGAATCTAAGTAGTCTGCACCGTGAGAATGGATTTAGTACCTGTCAACCCACTCAAAAAAAATAGTACTTGCAAAATAGCCCCCCGCGTACATAGAGGGAAGACCTGCAATCCAGTATGTGTCCCAACCTCTGGTTCAACATTATCCTCAATCTCAATCTCAACCTCTTCCTCCATAGGATCCTAGGGTAGGGGTAGGGTTGCTTCTCTTCGTACATTTTCAGCCTGAGCTCCACCTATGGTGCGTGTTGCCCTTACTCTGCCCCTATCTCTTCATCTACCTCTATCAGTTGTGGGCTTAGTTGCTTGCTCTGCCACTGGAGCTACTACTCATGTGCTATTATGTTGAGTGTTAACCATCAACGATCAGAAGAGTGGAAGAGTTAGATACCAATTTTGATCACTAGAAACCAATTAGAATCAAGTCATAGCACGAAATAAGAAAGAAAGAGAATTTTCTAAAGTCATGTACCGTTTTGTAGGACTCTACTAGACTTGTTTTTGTACGATGATATCAACAAACCTAGAGATCTAATACCAAGTTTTTCATGACCCAGACTGTCGTGACTGACACCCACACTAAGCCATTTGGTGGGAGAATCAAAGGCGTGCTCGAAACCAACCCAATACCATTTAAATAAAACAAAGTTCAACAATAAATAGGAAATAACAATTTAGACAATCAAAAGATTGAGTCCCCATAAACTCAATCTAATAGTCTAAAGACAATTAATTCGAAAAACAACCCCCTATGAACTGAAAGTCACCATACCAAAACTCTAAACAATCAAACTGGGGATGCAATCCTAAATACTAAAAATAGATCCAAAGTCTAATGTTGTGTCCGAAAAGATGGACAAGAAAACTAGAGGATTCCATGGTAGCCTGAAAAATGTAGTTAACCTTTAGATTTGGAATCAATTGTCTCTTATCTGAGGTCTCGGATCAGCCGCTGGAAGGTGCCTTGTACTCAACAAGGAAAAGAACAGGTGCAATATCAATACACAAATCACGATGTACGGGTAGGATCACAAGGCCAGTCCAAGATATGAATGTAAATAGTTCACTACAATACATTAACATAGAACAATGCACATAACAACAAGTAACAAACCACATAGACTATTAGTCATATGTCATGAAACATCAATCCCTAGATGCATGTGTAACACCCCAAAAAAAAATTCGAACTAACACTCGAACCGTTCTTCGTAGTGAGTGAGATTTTACCAAGAAATTTAAAATGTCTTGAGTGTTAAGGTCACTAGATGTAGAACCTTGAGTTCCAAAAAGAACTAAATTAGAAATAGCAAAATCTGAAAATTTGACAAGTTAAGCTTAGTATGAGTTTTGGGTCAACTTCAAATGACCATAAATCCTAGAACAGGACGAGTTAGGTGTGCTACAAGATAATGTAGAAAAGATCATTGAATTATATTTCCAACGCCACTGAGTTTGCTCAGTTTCGAGTTCGGATGAGTGAGATATTCCCTTTTGAAGTCAGGTTTCCCAGTTAAGGAAAGCTATCCGAAAATAGTAAGGGGTATTTTGGTATTTTCCTTACCCAATCAGATTTAATTCATTTTTAGTAAGGTTTTAAGGGTCTAATCCTATTAGGTTCAGTTTTATAATTCAAATATATGCCTAGGGTTTTAGTTGAGAGTTCAAAAGGAGAAAAGAAGAGAAAAGAGGAGAAAAGAGGAGAAAAGAGGAGAGGATCAAGCGTTCGTCCAGATTATTGCGTGTTGTTGCAGATTTTCGCCATGGATTTGATCCCTAAGAGGTATGTACGCTTCCATAGTGTTGGGCTAGTTCACCCACACACCAATCATGTTATTTTCAGTGAAATTTCATTCTTGAAGTTGAAAGATTAGAGTTCTTAATGACTTCTTAATGAGTTCTTGATAGGTGTTCTTGAAGTTCATTCTAAATCTTGTTGTGTTGGGGTTTTGATGATTTCTTGAGATAAAATTTAGTGATTTGAGTGTTATTTTTAGTATATTATAGTGTAATTATGTTAAGTAATCGAATCCAAGTGATTGGAGAGAAATTGTTCAATTCTAGGCGAGTTAGGGTGAGAAAACGAGCAAAGAAAGTTGTCGAAGTTTTCTGGGTTGGGGTCTGGTGCCCCACGCCAGCCAGAGCGCCCCAACAACTTCTCTACAGTTTAGGGGCTGGCGCCCCGCACCACTCAGAGTGCCAGGGTCGCCTGCCCCCACCCGTTCTTCATCGTTTCGTCCGTTTCAGTTCTTTCAAAGGGTACCTTTACTCCCATTTGATTCTAAACACTTTAAACTACTTCTAAATACCTAGAAATCATTCATAACATGAATCATAACCTTGAATTCATAATTAAAATTCAAGGTAGAGTTAAGAGTTAAGTTTTGACAATTCTTTCGAACATTCTAAGAAAGTCCCTTTGAGTCCGTTTGTAGAGTCTTCTACGACTTCTAGTAACTTGTTTCAAGACTCAAGTAAGTGAGCATGAGAGTATGGAGAATATATTCATAAGTCTACACTATCACCTAGATTATTCATATCATGAACCATGACTCTTGAATTCATAATTCACATTCAAGAAAGAGTTAAGAGTAGAGTCCAAGAAAGTCTTTGAGTTCGAGTGTGAATCCTTTGAGATCAACTATTGATTTGAACTAAGATTTGAGTAAATAAGTAAGAAAATGAGAAGATTCGTATACATGAGTTCCATATTGATATTTTGACCGTTGAGTCGAGTCGTTCATTCCCATAACTTCCGCATGAACTCCATCAGTTGAGTACCTTTTAGAGGAGTAGTATCTTCAAGTTCTAAGTCTTGAGTATTGAGTTCCTAATACCCTTTGAGATTATATTTCTAATCATGGGACTATTACATGATACCCATGGAGTACTTGAGTTGAATTGTTCATGCCCATAATTCCGCATGAACCCTATAAGTCGAACAATCTTGAGATGAGAAGTATCTTTGAGTCCTTGAGTTGAGTAGTTCATGCTCATAATTCCGCATGAACCCTCTGAGTTGAGCATTATTGAAATGAGTAGTGTCATTGAAGTTCTTGAGTTATATCTATGGTTTTGAGTTATATCTATGGTTATTGAAAACCTTGAATTGAGTCATTCACGTCCTTAATTCGACATGAACCATATTTTAAGAAGTCCTTTACAAATGTTTAACTTGTTTCAGACTTAAGCTTTGAGTTGAGTAAAGAGTAAGAATAAAGTTCATTTTCTTTAAAATGATATATGGGAACTAAGTATTTCCAAGAGTAAATGTTTTCACATTTAAGATGAGAGGAAACTGAGATTTCCAAAAGAGTTTTGAGCAGTTTGAGTACCATCTCTTTTAAGAGAATGATTTTTGAGTAATTATCTCAAATCGAAGAAAAGGTTATGTTTTTCAACATATGAGCTAAGTATTTAGGCAGTAGTATTGAGCACCGATATGGCGACGAGTTTGAGTTCAGATAACTATGTCTCCATAAACCATGTAGCCATCATGGGTAGAAAGGATCATACTTTTTAGATGATTCCTTAGTTCTTTTAGCATAGACTAGTGGATCCACTTAGTTAAGGAGTCCTATATGACGGCAAAGTATAGGAAAGTTCTGGCAGCGTGGGCAAGATGATGTATCATCACTTAGGCTCATAGTGGTGGTTGTCGATTAGAGAAACTCCCACAGAGTTATATTATATTTTATTATGTATAACTTGAGTTGTTATTGTACTCTTCAATACACTGAGTTGTTTTCTATTATTGTAAAAACTTTTTATATATTGCATATTTTACTATTGTTTTATCCTTGAGTATCATGAGTTGAGTTTTTCGAGTTGAGTATCCTGAGTTAATTTGTGCTTCATTGTGTCGAGTACCTTATTATTGAGTTGAGTATCTTATACTTGAGTACTTCTGAGTTGAGTAAGTTTGAGTAGTTTTGAGTATCATTGAGTATTCCTTGAGTTGAGTAAGTTTGAGAATAGGTAAGTATTTTTCCCTTGTTATAAAGTTCAAGCTTATGTTTATGCTTTAGAATTCCTCTTGCATGCTCGTACATTCCACGTACTGAGCCATTTGGCCTGCATCCTTTCATGATGCAGATTCAAGTATTCGGGATCATCAACATGAGCTTCATTGATACCACATGGAGTTCAAGTTAGCTATGGTGAGCCTCCTTGCTTCCGGAGGATTTTCATTTACTTTTCAGTTTTGTCAGGATGTTGTGGGTCTTGTCCCGACTTCCATCTTTGTCAGTTAGAGGCTTCATATATAGACCGTAGAGTTTCAGAAGTCTGTTCATTTATTTTGTCAAATGTTTTGAAGACTTAAGTTGCCTAATTTATGGCGAGTTGAATAATGTATTTTTATTCAAAGTTTTTCATTTGAGTTAAAGATTTGTAATTGAGTTTAATGAATTTTATTCAATTTTAAGCTTTTGTATGCTTGAATTAGTATTTCGCTTGTAGTCAGCCAGGATAAGGGTTCGCTTGGGGACCAGCAATGGTTCTCGAGTATCGGCCACGTCCAAGGTGTAGGCTCGGGTCGTGACAAACTTGGTATCAGAGCACAGAGTTCAAGTGTCCTAGGGTGTCTATCAAGCCGTGTCAGTAGGAACTTATTTATGGTTGTGAGGTCCCCACTTCTATAAATGAGGGACTACAGACATTTAGGAAAAAATTCCCTTCTTTCATACTCTTAATCGTGCGATAGAGATATATCATAGAGATTTTATTCTTACTCATGCGTTTCTCAGATCCATTCGACTACCCATCATACTAGAGGTGGTTGAACAGAAAAGTCAGTCCTTTATCGATGATTTGTTCTTAGCAAGAATCTTGAGAGAGTCCTGAGACTCCAGAGGAGCTTGAGCGAGCCCAAGAGTAAGTTAAGTGTTTAGGTTTAGAGGAATGCACCGATATTCATGTGAATCGTGCGTTTGAGCTAAAAGCAAGTTGTACTCTCTTATGTAAGTCTTGTTTCAGCTAGGATCCTTATGAGAAAGTATTTTTAGAGCTTGGGTAGTATTTTCACCTGAAAAGGTAGCATGAATTACGAGATCATGAGTAGTAGTAGGGAAAGAGCCCAGAGTTAGAGAAAAGACGCAAAGGTTTAGTTAATTAAGAAAGGGATATAGTGTTTTGAAGAGCTATATTACTATAGGCATGCACCCAGTAAGTTATTAAAGAATAGTTTTCCTTTATGGGTAGACTAAGAAGTGGTGAGTTGTGAAGATTCCATCATAGGAGGTAGAGTGTGTTGTAGCTAGAAAGGAGCTTGTGATAAAGTGTCATTGTGTAGGTAATGACCAAGTGTAAGTGTTGAATAGAAGAGCAAGAGTATTCATAAAGTGATGGATCTAAGCTAGGCTTATGGTTTGTTTGATAGGGTCATGATGTTCAAAAGGTTATAGAACTAATCAAGTAATGAGGTATAGAATAGTAGGCGGGCAATCATGTTGATATTCGGGTTTAGTAATGAACATTAAGCTTGAATTTTGAGATGAGTGTCATGATCAAAAGAATGACAACATGAGGGTGATGATGTTAGTCTAGATATAATTTGATATAGAAGACTTGACATAGAGTAGGTGAGGAATTGAGGTGATAAGATGTAATAAATATGAGTAGTACAAGTGAGAGACCCTAACCTTTAGATAAGGGCAGTGAAGTGTGGCTAAGTCACAAGAGTAACAAGAAGCATTAAGAAGAGTACCGAGACAGTATGTAATTAGAAAGAGGTCTTAGTACCTTCTTATGGAGAGTTCGGTAGTCATGAGATAAGCCTCTCCCAAGTGTTAGAGTAAAAGAGGATGTAGACCAGTTTAGAGCTGATGGAATAGGTCCATAGGTTTCAAGTGTCAGCTTTAAACCTAAGGGGGAGATGATAAGGTGAGAAATCAAGTCACGTGTTTGAGAGTAAGATAGTAATAAGTTCCAAAGAGTTTGGGGGATATCTTTTTAGAGGTCCTTTTAGTAGTGGAGTGATGTTAAAAAAAGAAGATTAATGACCTTATCGTGATGATGATGGTGTGATAATTCCATCTAAGGTTATAAAAGAGGAAGATGAGGTTTTCTATGAGAAATAGTTAAATGAGAGCCCTTAGTTGGCTCCGAAGGAGTTGGTTAGTAGGAGTCCATGGTGTTGTTAGAGTAGTAAGCTTGAATGTGGTGGTAAGGAGTAATAATCTTGGGATGAGACTCCCTATCAAGGTATAGAACCCGAACTTAAGGATTTCAGTTAAGCTTGAATATAGTAAGAGCATACCATTAAACTCAGACCTTAGTAAGAGTAACCCCATTCCATACCTAGTCCAGTTGTCATTCGAGGATAAATGATCCCAAGGGGGACATATTGTAACACCCCAGAAAATTTTTTGAACTAAGACTGGAACCGTTCTTCGTAGTGAGAGAGATTTTACCAAGGAATTTAAAAAAAATTGAGTGTTAAGGTCACTAGATGTAGCACCTTCAGTTCCAAAAAGAACTAAATTAGAAATAGCAAAATCTGAAAATTTGGCAAGTTAAGCTAAATATGAGTTTTGGATCAACTTCAAACGACCATAAATCCTAGCACAGGATGAGTTAGGTGTGCTACAAGATACCGTAGAAAATATCTTTGAATTATCTTTCCAACGCCACTGATTTTGCTCAGTTTCGAGTTCGGATGACTGAGATAAGCCCTTTTGAAGTCAGGTTTACCAGTTAAGGAAAGCTATCCGAAAATAGTAAGGGGTATTTTGGTATTTCCTTACCCAATCAGATTTAATTCATTTTTAGTAAGGTTTTAAGGGTCTAATACTATTAGGTTCAGTTTTATAATCCAAATATACCCCCAGGGTTTTAGTTGAGAGTTCAAGAAGAGAAAATAAGAGAAAAGAGGAGAAGATCAAGCGTTCGTCGAGAATCTTGCGTGTTGTTGCAGATTTTCGCCATGGGTTTGATCCCTAAGAGGTATGTAAATTTCCATAGTGTTGGGTTTGTTCACCCACACGCCAATCATGTTAATTTCAACATTAAAT
>NW_006239209.1:375201-375287 GCF_000226075.1 Solanum tuberosum | reverse complement strand
TTGAGTTGAGTTGTTGCATGCCTATAATCCGCATGAACCCTATAAGTCGAACAGTCTTGAGATGAGAAGTATCTTTGAGTCCTTGA
>NW_006239209.1:367828-374925 GCF_000226075.1 Solanum tuberosum | reverse complement strand
TTTTTTAAATGATATATAGGAATAAGTATTCCCAAGAGTAAATGTTTTCACATTTAAGATGAGAGGAAAGTGAGATTTCCAAAAGAGTTTTGAGCAGTTTGAGTACCATCTCTTTTAAGAGAAAGATTTTTGAGTAATTATCTCAAATCAAAGAAAAGGTTATGTTTTTAAACATATGAGCTAAGTATTTTGGGAATAGTATTGAGCACCGATATGGGGATGAGTTTGAGTTCAGATAACTCACGTCTCCATAAACCATGTAGCCATCATGGGTTGAATGGAACATACGTTTTAGATGATTCCTTAGTTCTTTTTATTAAATACTAATGGATCCACTTAGTTAAGGCGTCTTATATGACGGAAAAGTATAGGACAGTTCTGGCAGCGTGGGCAAGACAATGTATCATCACTTAGGCTCATAGTGGTGGTTATCGGTTAGAGAAACTCCCACAGAGTTATATTATAATTTATTATGTATAAATTGAGTTGTTATTGTATTCTTCAATACACTGAGTTGTTTTCTATTGTTTTATAAGCTTTCTATATAGTGCATCTTTTACTATTACTTTATCCTTGAGTATCATGAGTTGAGCCTTTCGAGTTGAGTATCTTGAGTTGAGTATATTGAGTTAATATGTGCTTCATTGTGATGAGTACCTTATTGTTGAGTTTCACTGAGTTGAGAACCTTGTTACTGAGTTGAGTATCTTATCCTTGAGTACTTCTGAGTTGAGTAAGTTTGAGTAGTTTTGAGTATCCTTGATTATTCCTTGAATTTAGTAAGTTTGAGAAGAGGTAAGTATGTTTCCCTTTTTATCAAGTTCAAGCTTATGCTTATGCTTTAGAATTCCCCTTTCATGCTTGTACATTCCATGTACTCAGCCATTTGGCATGTATCCTTTCATGATACAGATTCAGGTATTCGGGATCATCAACAGGAGCTTCGTTGCTACCACATGGAGTTTGAGTTAGCTATGGTGAGCCTCCTTGCTTCCGGAGGACTTCATTTACTTTTCAATTTTGTCAGGATGTCGTGGGTCTTGTCCCGACTTCCATCTTTGTCAGTTAGAGGCTTCATAGATAGACAGTAGAGTTTCAGAAGTTTGTTCATTTATTTTGTCAAATGTTTTGAAGACTTAAGTTGCCTATTTTATGGCGAGTTGATTAATGTATTTTTATTCAAAGTTTTTCATTTGAGTTAAAGATTTGTAATTGAGTTTAATGAATTTTATTCAGTTTTAAGCTTTTGTATGCTTGAGTTAGTCTTCCGCTTGTAGTCAGCTAGGATGAGGGTTCTCTTGGGGACCAGCAATGGTTCTCGAGTGTCGTCCATGTCCAGGGTGTAGGCTCGGGTCGTGACAGCATGTCCCATATGATCACAAATGCAAATGTCAGATCCTCTCATAGAACCATAATCACATACATGGTCCTCTCACGAAACCCAAACTGAAACTGTGAGGGGTCGTTTGGTACAAAGATTGATAACACGGGAATTAGTAATGCATGGGTTAGTAGTGTAGGCATTAGTAATGTAGGGTTTTCTTATTAAGTGTTTGGTTCATTGCGTCCCCCTACCTCATCTTTTGTTTGGATTAAAACTCTACAAAAAGCTTCTTTCCAATTATATCCTTGAATTATTATAAAAATTTGTATTTCATGTAATTGGATCGAGGTAGATAATTGTCTAACTATTATTTTTTATGACCTTTTAACTAGCTAGGAGAAGAACTATTTTGTTGTCATGTTTGTTACTTTCTCACTTGAATTATTTGAGGGAAAATAATTATCATCTTAATAAATTGATCACCCACATAACACTAATTTTAAATTTAAAAAACATAGACCATCTATTTTTAAAATCGTAAAGACGGTAAACAATAGTAAAATCGAATAAGCCATATACATTTACACGTAAAAATTGTAAGTTGTAGTTTTAATATGTATGCAATTTTATAAATTGTTCAAAATACAAAAGAAAACTACATATATAACAACAAATAATACATTCAATCAAGATCACAAATGTCATGTAGTGATATATTTGTCTTTTCAATTAGTAAATGTTGAACAACTCACATTTCAAATTTTGTATTGATTTGTATTGAATTTATTTAGCAACAAATAACTCTCTCTAAATAATAAAATTTGTAAGCTAATTTATTTAAATAAATTTACCAAAACATAAAATCAAGAAAATAAACAAAATGAATTGAGGGATATTTTTGTCTTTACATAGATTAATCCCATGGTATTAAATCCTATATATTACTAATACCACAAAATGGAAGGTATTAGTAATACATCATACAATACCATGTAGGGTGTATAACTAATCCATGCATTAGTTATACATAGGCCCACAATTACTACCAAACATAGTATTAAATAATGTCATACATAATACAAGGACTATTCCTCCTAATACTCCCTACCAACCGACCCCTTAGTGTGCCGGCGTGGTCGAGCAATCCATAGTTAATGTATTGACGTGGTACCCGAGTCATTCATAGTTAGTGTACCGATGTAGTACCCGATCCAACCAACAATCACAAACAATCATGCATAATAACATAGCACAATGAACAACACCACTTGAAACCACATGTCATAATAACAAGTTCATTGCATGCGATTACCTACATGATGTCATACCATATTTCTCCCTACCATGCATTGCACAAATGATACAACAAAGCAGTAGACATGCATACATACATACACCGAAAACATATATACAACCATCACCTACCTCGAATAAAGCCTCTTGGAAACTCAAAGAACCCGAGTTTTCTCCTTGAAAAGTGCCTTTTCTTGTTCGTGGTCTAAAAAAATAATATAAACACAATCAATCACTAATTACCTATAATTTACTCAGATTATCAACAAATCCTAACCCTAGGCCAAAATATGATCATCTTTCCTAATTTAGCGCTTTTTTCACCATGGAATCATGTCAAAACCTTCCTCCATGGGCAATAACCTAGATTATAAGGCTTAAGAATCAATACATAAGGTTGGAGAGTCGAATTTTTACCTTTACCGACGAATTTTGTGAAAAAATGAGTGCAAACTGCCCAAAATTGTCCCTCCCAACTTCAAGAGCACAAAGTGCAGAAAATAGGAGTTTTGGGTTGTTTCTGCTATAGCGGTCTGTACGTTTCGCTATAGCGGGACGCCTCTTGCTATAGTTGGCCCGACGAAAGTTTAGAAACTCTAAAGTCCGGAAGAGGCCATTTTTACAACACAACCTTTTCCCTTGATGTCCCGACATATATCCTTCATGCCAAGATCAATTTCGGGAGTTCTACTTACCCAAAATCGATTTTGAAAGGCCCTATGGACTCCTTAATATCTTGGCTACAAGAATGTATCATCCAAACCTCAACATCACACCCCACCCATTCCCGAATGACCCTAGACCTCATCTAGCCCATATTCTATATGAGGCTCTCCTAACCAAAAATTTTTAGGTGACTATCCAAAAAGTTTTCTGCCCCAAATCTTTTTCTATTGGCCTGTTCATAATGATCAGATCAGGTCGTTACAACATAAACATAACTTGATCTTTGCATCCTAATTTATATTTAAACAAGTGGGGGATTGTTGAAATTTTGTTCAGATTAAATTATTAATTAGTATTAAAATGAAAATATGTGTTTTTCTAAATGATGTGTCTTTTAAATAAAAGGGTGTGTCCTTTCATTCTTTGATTACCACCTACTTAAATCAAATTTCTACAAATTGAAAGAAAAACTTTTACATAATACCTTTCTTTACGACATTCTCCAAATAATTCTTTTCTTCTCAAAAAAAAGATTAAGTTCAAGTTCTTTCTTTTCAATGGAATTTTTTTTCTATTTACTTAGTGTTGAAATTAATAGGCTTGTCATATCCTCTAAAACTATTTGCACAATCTCGTGGAGAAGAAGGAGCAAATATCATTTTTAGAAAAATGTTTTGCACGTGTTTCAAGCCTTCTATTTTGTATTCTCTATTTATATTATCAAACCTTCATCTTGGTGTTCTTCATATAAATTTTGTGTTCATGGTATATATTTTCCAACAAATATACCAAATAGACTATATAAATTTTAAGGAATTTCGGTACAATATAAAAGGAAAGAAAACCATAATCTTATTGCGCACAAAAGGACCACAAAGTCCTAGCGGAAAATTGTTTACCACATTTAAGAGTGTCATTTTTACGAGGAATCTTAGTAGCTTAGTTGATTGACCACCTAAACTCTCACTTTGTTAAGGGCATTTTGATTCTCCATCTATCAATCCACTCCCTATTTCCCTTTCCACGACCTCAAATTAAAATAAAAAAAGGTTCCATTTTCACACACATATATACCATTAGGGGCGAAGGCGCGAAGCTATAGTAGAATTAGGGGGGTTCGGACGAACCCAATAGTTATTACGTAAACACCATATTTTTGTATTTGAAAATCTAGTTAGTATATATATTATTTAACCTGCGAACCCACATGTAGAAGTAGCTAGATGATTCAGTGGTAAAAAAGATTTACAAAATTCTTTTGTTGCTAAGCTATTTGGGTTCGAATTTCATTAGCTTTGTTGAATTTCCCCCTTTTAGCTATGATATACTTTATTTTTATTTTTTTCAAAAGAAACATGAACTTGTATTATTATTATTATTATTGTTGCGTGAGATTTTTCTTTATATTTACAAATTTTCTTTTCAAAACTTGGTTTTTAAAAAAATAAAACATAAAATTAAACATTGAAAAAAGAAAAAAGCACATTCTCTCTAAATAAAAAGAAGGGAAAATGCATAAGTACCCCCCCAGCCTATGCCCAAAATCCCTGAGACACACCTAACCTTTACTAAGGTCCTATTACCCACCTGAACTTATTTTTTAGTTAATTGTTTACCACTTTTCGGCCTACGTGGCTGAGTCCGTGATTTCACCTATTTTAGGCGCGTGGGTGCAGCTTTTTGACAGCACTGACCAATAAAAATTGGTCATGTGTTAAATTAAACTTGGAAAAAATAAATATTAACTCAATTGTCTTCTTCTTTATTATTGTTCTTCACTAGTATACGTACCCGCGCGTTGCGCGGCTATATATTAATTTAGAATTATTTTAATTTAATAAAATATCAAATACTTCAAATATTTTTATATATTGTCCTTTATTACTTTTATGTTGTATTAATAAATTAATATTTTTCATATTAAAAAATTAATATTTAATTTTTTTTCACATGAAATGTAAAATATCATAAGATTAAATGACATGTTAGTATATTTTGAATATTTATTTTTCAAATCCAAAACATTCTTTACGTTTTGAAATTTGCGTCAAACTATAATAGAAAAATGATTTAATATAGAGTGGATATAAATAATGTAATAATAATACATGTACTTGCTATATACATTTTCTTATTAATCATTGAAAATAATTAATTAATCAGTTTGTTATATTATTTTTAAAACATTAATTTAATCTCTTAAACTTTCGCAGAAGAAAATAATAATTTAAATTTTAATCAATGATTAGATGTCGAGGAACTTATCAATTTTTCTAGTATTCTAATATAGTAATTATTGCGTAAATTCCTGTTATGACTATTATAAAATTTATCATAATTTTTAATACTTATTATTTTAATACAACGTGTAATCTTTACTTATTATTTTCTTCCCATTGTTATTTTTGTTTAATTATATTACAAATAATACTAACAACAATTTCTTTTTTTATTAATGTAAAGATAATTTAATATAACGTGTAATTTTTACTTACTATTTTCTTCCCAATTTTATTTTTTTAATCATCTATAAATAATAGTTACAACAATTTATATTTTTATTAACGTAAAGATTTTGAGTAATAATTCTTCTTATGTTCTATTAATAATAATGATCGAAATTATTCACTATTAAAGTTTCTACATAATTGATATAAAAATTGAGGTTGCATACAAATAAAAACATGTTTGAACAAACAAAATAATTATAGGAAAAACTACACAATATAGCTAACATTGATAAGTATTTAGTGTCTATAGCTACAATTTAAAATAATTATTATATATGAATATATTTTACTGTTAATTAACAAAGAGAAATTTGCATGCCAGTATGCTTTTTCTAGGCGTCTTTCTCGGCCACAAGCCAACAACTCCCTTTGTCCCTGATTTGATCTTTCTCTTTTATTAGCTTAAATCAATGTAATTTTTTTTTTCAAAATCTCTCAAGATCAGATAATTTGCCCGATTTTTACATCTAATTCGGTATACTTATTTTTCAGATAGCATCAATTTATTCTCCTTGTTCAATTTTTTTCACAGTATTTGTATAAGAGTGTCTATAATTTCAAATTCATAGGGTTTTAGTTGAACCTATTATTTTCTCCATTAAAATGGCGAAGATTAGTATTTTAAAGAAGGTTACGTGAAGTATAACATTATTTGATAAAAATCACAATGACCCCATACCGATGCAACAACTTAACCAAGAGCAAGGGAAAAGCTCTCTCAACAGAAAGGATGGTGTTCAAACTTCAAAATCTATATATAAAAAAAAAAGTTAAAAAGAAAGAAAAGTATGTGTTCCCGAAGAACCACATAAACCACCAAAAGAGTATTTTATCATTCCCGAATTAGTTTGTATTTACTTGTTCCCGTGTATTTTGCATACAATTGAATATTTGTATTATTTTCTGTGTTTGTATCATTACTAACTTCATATTGAATTGCACAATATAGTTAGAGATATGCATACTTCATTGCTGATTTTCTTAATACATGAAAATGTGCAGTTATCAATATATACATGTATTTTCTTTTTCCTTATATAAATATACATTTTGAAATATGTATACAGTATCATACATGGATACATAAATAAAATATATATATTTTTTAAAAATCAACAGAATGTATTCAAAAAAAAATTATACTTGGATACATTATTATATAGGGAAAATGCATAAGTACCCCCCCCCCCAGCCTATGCCCAAAATCCCTGAGACACACCTAACCTTTACTAAGGTCCTATTACCCCCCTGAACTTATTTTTTAGTTAATTGTTTACCACTTTTCGGCCTACGTGGCTGAGTCC
>NW_006239209.1:356026-367714 GCF_000226075.1 Solanum tuberosum | reverse complement strand
TTTGAAATAAAATATATAAACATTAAAATCTATAAACTAACTAAAAATATATTAACAAAGTAGATTATAAATAATATTTTTATCTATAAATAAAATAAAATAATATTATTTACAAAATTTTACAAGCCCAAATTTGAAATAAAATATATAAACATTGAAAGCTATAAACTAACTAAAAATATATTCACAAAGTAGATTATAAGTAATATTTTTTTATCTATAAATAAAATAAAATTATATATATAATATTTACAAAATTTTACAAGCCCAAATTTGAAATAAAATATATAAACATTGAAAGCTATAAACTAACTAAAAATATATTCACAAAGTAGATTATAAGTAATATTTTTTTATCTATAAATAAAATAAAATTATATATATAATATTTACAAAATTTTACAAGCCCAAATTTGAAATAAAATATATAAACATTGAAAGCTATAAACTAACTAAAAATATATTCACAAAGTAGATTATAAGTAATATTTTTTTATCTATAAATAAAATAAAATTATATATATAATATTTACAAAATTTTACAAGCCCAAATTTGAAATAAAATATATAAACATTAAAATCTATAAACTAACTAAAAATATATTAACAAAGTAGATTATAAATAATTTTTTTTATCTATAAATAAAATAAAATTATATATATAATGTTTACAAAATTTTACATGCCCAAATTTGAAATAAAATATATAAACATTAAAATCTATAAACTAACTAAACATATATTAACAAAGTAGATTATAAATAAATTTTTTTATCTATAAGTAAAATAAAATTATATATATAATATTTACAAAACTTTACATGCTCAAATTTGAAATAAAATATATAAACCATTTAAAATCTATAAAACTAACTAAAAATATATTAACAAAGTAGATTATAAATAATAGGACAGTTTTTTGAAATTTTGGGAAGTGTAAAAGCTACTTTTTAGAAAGTTGAAAAAGTGGGGCCCGGCGCGTGTTGAACAAAACTTTCAACCTATTTGGTTTATATTGCCACGTAAGCCGAAAAGTGGTAAAAAACTAATTAAAAAATAAGTTCGGGGGTAATAGGACTTTAGTAAAGGTTAGATGTGTCTCAGAGATTTTGGGCATAGGCTGGGGGGTACTTATGCATTTTCCCTAAAAAGAAACATCATTTCGCTCCACTATTTCACAAACACAGTTTTAAAATCATATTTTCCAAAAAGAATTAGTTAGAGTTCATTATTTTTTAAAGAATATAATTATATATTTTAAAAAGAGATGAAAATAGTTTCCTTCCTACCAAACTCACCCTAAAAAGAAAAAAAACATGAAAAAAGATTTATAATATAAGAGTACTTATTTCTGTTAAATAATACTCCTATAAGAAGTACTCCTAAAATATAATATAGTTATTTATCTATTCATTGGTGTTAATATTTTTTTTATTCATATATCAAATATATGTTGGTTATATATTTCATTCATTTACATCCGACTTATTTTTTTATCCGCTCATATTCAACTTAATCGCTTTTTTCTTACTACTATTTAAATTCAAAAATCTCAAATTCTGACTCCACTTCCCCACAATATTGCTTATTAAGAGTCTTACCAACTTACAAATAGTCAAATAAATTCCGTTTACCGATATACGAAGTCCAGCCTTATCTGACTGCAATCCCATCGCATCTCTCCCTATCATGTTTTTACCACTAATAGCTTACTTTCACTTTTTTATTACTTCAACTATATTCGTTTCAATGAAAGAGAACTATAGTCATTATAAATTGATTACTTTACTTAATCTCATCTGATATTTTGGATAATGTATTGAGATTCTTGTAAAGTTGTCGATATATACTCCATATTGATGCTAGGCATATTTAGGAACCCATTTAATTATATTTTATTTAGTATCAAAGGAAATTTTTTTTGTTGACAAAGACATTATTATCCTTCCTTTGAAATAGTAATTATATACAAATAATTATGAGTAATTGTATGTATTAGCTTATGAAATAATTAACTATGCAGAATTTAGTTATTTATACATATAAATAACAAATTAACAATATAATAATCATAAAGTGAATTAAAGAGTATGAATAGTCATATCACTATAATTGGAAATTAGAGAGTGAAATAGAGAGTGGTTGGAGAACCCATTTTCTATTTTACTCTCTAAGTATAGAGGATAGAGAGTAAAATAGAGATGGATTGGAGATGGTCTTAGTTAGGATTATGTATAAAATTAATATTGTGTTTATTTTGCAATTTTAAAATTCAAATAACTAATACATGTATGAGTTAAAGAGAAAATCTATGTAAAATTTATTCAGAATAAAATTTAGTATAACTTACGTAAATCTCATAGTGTAAAACCTAAATTACCTTCTATCCCTATTATTTTTCTAATTACATAAATCCCATGTTTTTTAGGCATTTCAGATACATAATTAAGGATCCGGATACATTATTGTTGATACATTATGTATCAATATGTTGCACTTATTAAGGAAAAAAAAAGCTGAAAAATCAAATTAAGATCTCATAGTATCCATCGTATCCATATGTTGCACTAATTAAGGGAAAAAAATAATTGAAAATCAAATTAAGATCCCATAAATTACGCTATTCCATTCCAAATTATTGTCAAGAATTCAATCATATATGTAACAAATCAAAAAATTCAAAATTTCAATTTCTTCTTCTTGTTCATCGTTCTCTTTGTTTCATAAAAAAAATTTGTCGAAATTTTGGATAAGCGAGGTGAGTTATGAAGGATACAAAAGTGATGGAATTGTTGTTGGACAAACAATTTCTTTTGTGAATCTTCAAGTTCATCGAATATCCTTTCGATTTTGATTCAAGATTATCGAAAATTTCGAGATTCAAAATTCTTCTCCCAATTCATTGAAGATCCTTTCAGTTTTGATTCAAAATTGTTGAAAATTTTGAGTTTCAAAATTATTCTCCTAGTTCATTGAATATCCTTTCAATTTTGATTCAAAATTATCGAAAAATTTGAGAAGATACATCATGAAGATCCTTTCAATTTAAATTGATAAGTGTTGTATTTCTACTAGATACATCAAATAAGAAAGTGTTGCCCATAAGATATTAGATTTGAGATCGATACATTATTGTTTGGTAATTGTTATGTATTAGATACATTTAGTATAAATTCGAATTTACGTATCATAACAAAAAAATTAGTGCATGATACATTATTTTAAATATTTTTTTAAAAAATTCGCTAATATAATTTAAAACTATTATTATTATTCACTATGAAAAATGCAAAATATTTAAATGATAAGATGAAATATTTAATTTTAAAATCCATAACATAATAATTTAAATACAAGATAACAATACAATACATAACATAATAACTTTAAATACAAGATAACAATACAAGATAACAATACAATATATAACTTAATAACTTTAAATTCAAGATAACAATACAATACAAAACATAATAACTTTAAAATCACAATAATAATTTAGTAATCCGGTAGATTGTTTCCAGATTCACCAATATTCGAAAAATTAATGTATGATCTAGAGAGTTGTCATGATTGTGATTGCGGCTATGATGCTTGATTTCTTTTTTTTCCAACTATTTGTAGTTGTTCTTGTCGCATGTATTCACAAACAATTGGATCACTAATCTTTGTTTGCAATTTATGTAAATTACAAATTTAAAATAAAATATATTTTTATGTTAAATAAAGAATTTGAAAAGAATAAAATATATATTACATAAAGATTATATAGGGTATTTATTTCAAAAAAGGAAAGAAAAGATTTATATTATGAAATAGGAAATAAAAATGAAACATAAATAATAATATAATACCGATGAAAGAGAAGGAGATTCTTTTTTATAGAGTTATATAAAAAATTGGGTTGGAGTTGGTTTTCTCCCAAAAATAGAGAACTCTATATTTGGAGATCAAAATAGAAAATAGGGTTGGAGCTTGTTTGATTAATACAAAAAAATTAAGTAAATAATTCATGTCCATTGATAAAAAATTAATCAAAATAAATTAATTCATGTTCATTGAATGAAAACTTCACTACAAAAAAATAATATTAAATAAAGGTTATTTAGTAAACTTAGTTAATTTTTTTAATGCACGTATAATCTAAAATAACGAAATACAAAAAGAAACGAAAGAAATATTAATTATACATCATCTAATATGTATATAAATAAATATTCCCTTCGTTTACTTTTACTTGTTACATTTTGACTTGATACACATCTATTGTGAAAATAATTACTGATATATGTATTTTACCAAATTATCCCTATTAAATGATGGTCAGGGAGTATTAAGAATTAAAAAAAAGTATTAAGTCTTGAAAAATAATTTGAATAATGGTGAGAGTAAATATGAAAAAATATAATACTTTTTCATATATCAAAAGTGATAAATAAAAATAAAAATATATTTTAAGAAAAAGTGAAGGGAGGGAATGATATTTATGGTAACCAGCTACCGGTGAATGTGAAAGGAAGTAGTAGTAGAAGATGTAAGTCAAAGACGGTTTTAGGGAGAATTTTAGAAGAGATATATATATATATAGCAACACTGGTAGAATTGTATGTATCGGTGTGTGGAAGAGAGAGAGAAAAAGACGCGCACAAAGCAAAAGTGTGTAATGTAATGAAAAGCCGGCTACAAGCAAATTATCCTTTCCCCTTGTAAATCTTACTTGTTCATCTAAGCACTAGTTGTTGCTGATCACAGTAAACGATTGAGCTGAGGAACATCGCTTTATCTGTTGATTTGATTGGATCTTGGAATTTAGTTAATAAATGGGTTGCTTCTCCTGTTTTGATTCTAAAGAGGATGAGAAGTTGAATCCCCAAAAAGATAGAGATGATTCTAACCGCAAGCAACCCCATCTCACCGCTCCCTCAAATATATCCAGGTTATCTTCAGGTTTGTCTTTTCTCTCATTCCATTTATCAAATTATCTATTTTTATTACATCAACTTGAAAACTCAGCTACTAAGATTAGGCCCAAGATATATGTTGATCTCTCTCTTTTAGTATAGAATAACTAGGGGGAAATTAAGTTCACATAGCCAACCAACTAAGTTATTAAGATTTCCCAAGATATATGGTTCTAAATTGATCGGAGGGTGTCTCTGTATCAATCTTGAACGGGATTTAACTAAGATCAATCTCCCCCAAAAAATGAAATGGGGATAGAATTTGGACGAAAGGTCTATTTGGATTATTTCCTTTTCTGTTCGCAGCTCCTAAGTTAGATTTTTTTCTCTACTTATGGATCTCCACTGTTTTATTTACAGGAGCAGACAGACTTAAAACAAGAAGTACCAATTGTTCAAAGAGAGAATTTTTGGGGATAAAGGATGCACCTGATGTTCAGATTGCTGCACATACATTTACTTTCCGTGAGCTTGCAGCTGCTACTAATAACTTCAAGCCAGAATCTTTTATAGGTGAAGGAGGGTTTGGTCGTGTGTATAAAGGGCAATTACCTAGCGGTCAGGTAAATTCCTTTTGAGGTTTGTTCTTTTAGTTCTCCTAGATTATCAAGCAACCAGGTGATACCCCTTTTTGTCCGTGTTACCGGCCCTTCCCCCTTGTTCCTTTTCCTTCTGCTAGTACTTGGAATTGGAGCGTTTGGGGTAGCAGTATGAAGCCTGCCCGCACTCTGGCATAGGCAGTTCTTATATTAGAAATTGTTACAAGGTGCTTGAAAGAAATAGGTAGAGGAGCCAATTAACTGACCTCCAGTCTTTAATTATTTAAGATTTTCTTGTTCTGGTAGTTCTCATGTTGGCAGAACATAAGAGGTAATTGGTTAGGAAATGAAGAGAGATAGGTAGAAGGAGAGAACCAAGTTTTTTTTGTAGTGATATTCAGAAATAGAACGTAATTGTATCTGTTTGGTGATCACTATTTTGTTTCATCCCACTTGGTCTTCCTTTTCTGTAGTCTTGTGTGAAGAGACTAAAAATTTGTGGAACAATCACCTCAATCACCCCGCTTGTGTGCATTGAATGAATCTAAAAGCACACATGTTCATAGAGGGGCTGCATCTGGCTAAAAGTAAACCAGAAAATGATCTCTCGGTCTTTTTTTTTCACCAAGTTGAACACCGAAAAGCAAATGGTAAAGCAGGCCATTAATGATGCTTATTGTAGCTGGTAGGAAATAGGAGCTTAAGACATCATGTTCCGATGACAAATCTGCTGGAGTTTGATTTCTGGACTCCCTTTCATCTGCTCAGGGACAGAGCCAAGATTTCCCCATGATGGAGATGAAAATTATGCTTGATATGCTGAAATGCTGAAATGCTAAGTTGTCATATCCTAGATGGATCGATTTAATTTTAAGGGATCCTAGATGGCTCATTTTCTTATAGAACTAAATTGTGAGATATCACCAATTTGTCTTTATAGCCTGATTAATTTGGCAGGAAAATAATGCATTAATTCAAATACCATAGAGAAGGAGGAGACACAGAATTTTAAGATATACCACAGATATAGTCCAAGTAAAACTCGTGTTACCTTCATTTTCATGCATTCGCCTTGATTTCTTGTCCCTTCTACCACAAATGTAATATCATGAAAAAATATGATAGCATCATGATGACAAACGTCCATTAAAGGACTTGGATAAAGCTTGGGAATCAAGAAGATGTTTATCGTGGAAGAAGAGCTCAAGAATGAGCCCGAGAATATGCTTATCGTGGAAGAAGAGCCCAAGAATAACCCCAGGAATTATGGCAAATAGTGAACTAAGTGATACACATATTTCATGGTCCAGGAAAATAGAACAATATCCAGAAGATAAAGACTAATTGCCTAGGGCTTTATTATTTTTGGTGTAAGCAAGTAGTGATAGGAGATGCTGAAAATGTGTTTAATATTATTGACTGGTTGTAACTAGAAGATCCTAGGAATGATGTAAGTAAAACTTTTTGGAGGGGGACTACACTTTGATGTAGTATACCTGTGGATAAATAGAAGTAATGTTACCTTTCTCAAAAAAAATATTTCATGGTCCAAGTTCAAGTCCAAAAGGAAGAAAATTGAGCCACATGGAGCCCAAAAGAGTGTCAAACATGCAGCACAAAGAGGGCTGAATCCACGCCCAAAAAGGGGTGTGTTTTGATGCAAATTTCACATCTTTCCTTATCTTTAGTTAGGTAGTTTGGGAAGAAGTGTGATATTTGTTGTTCCCTGAACGCACATTCAAGTATACCTAGTCGTACGAGTAATAAAGTGTTGTTCAGAGCGTCAAACCCACAGGGACTTGTAATTAACTATATACTCAATTAAACGATCCTAGTTATATATACAAGGATTAAACTCCAAAGTCGTGTTTCTAAATTAATTAAAATAAGAAAACAAATAATCAACGACCCAATGAAGACTTACCTACTAGCCTTTAGAAATATTCACACTTGTAATGGCCATGAACATTAACAAATTTAGTCATGTTAAAACTTAGAAAATATAACCATTTTTTATGGATATATATCTTATTGATGCATGCCCCGAAGTTTATAAAGCTCAGTGTACAATTTTGTGGCAATATTATTTACCTCATGAAAACATCCTTTATGACAAAAAAATAACTTGTTGACCATGTCATATCCACATTTTATGAGATCAAGTTATGATAATATTAGAATATTATTTGAAGGGAGAGTAGGAAGACAAAGCAATTACTTTACTGGTTTGATTTCCTCCACCGTTTGCTGCACGAGTATGGGTACATCAACTCTTGTATAATAATCTTATCCATGTCCATGATTTTCATCTGTAAGCCTAAACCAACTGATTGAATAAAGTAGAAATTTATAAACAAATTAAAACATATCTCTTGATTCTAGCATCAGACCAAATCTCAGTGACTAGCACAATAATTAAAATCGTAAGGCCAGCACCAACAAGAAAATGAACTAGAAGGTGATGATATTTAGAATCTCATGTTGATAACATGTTATGAAACTATAAAACTATAAGAAGAACAATATAGTAGGGAGAACTGAGAAGAGGGAAGACTTCTTATTCTCTGGAGGGATTCTTTACAATGAAGAGAATCCTTTAATTTATAGGGGAAAATTAACTTGGTCCCTAAGTTAGGGTTCCTAACTTTTCTCCAAAAGATACATACAAAATAAACATCAACTATAATACAAATATATTTATAACAAGAAGTGAATTTTTGTTATTTTTCGAACAACAACATTATTATTAATAGAATTTGAAAGGTTTCTCTTCTTTTACACCTTTGTGTTTGATGAATATGGTTTTATCTTGCAAGAAACATTCTTTAAGAGGTTAGTCTAATTCTTAACTTGATATCTTTAGTTTCTATTAAAATAAATTAAAGTTGTCTATTTTATTTTATTTTGACAAAGAAAGAATGTAATTAGTCTTATACTAATTAGTATTTAGTCTCTAATTTCATTGAAATAGGGGTCTAGATCACTTTGTTATCTAAGTTCTTGAATTGACTCTATTAATACTATTAGCTTCGATCCGTTAATTTTTAAGTACGAAGATCAATTAGGGTTCTTAGCACTTTATTATAAAATTTGGAGATGTTATTATCGAATTTCGCATATCTTTAAATTCCTATCTTTAATCTTCATATTTTCCATTCTGCATTATTTTCTTGTTTTCTTTCAAGTAACCGGATTCTTATCGAAACACCTTTGAATTCTTGTCCCTTGTTTCTTAGCATAAATCTAGTGTATTCTGATCTTATAAGATTTTTGTGAAGTAAAGTCAGTGTATTGTTTACTGCCAGATACAACCACAAAAGAAACTCACAAGTCATAAATACCAATGATGCTACAAAAGTTTCAGTATGTGGGCTTCTGGTTATATTTTAAGGAGAAACTAATAAATCTGAATAAAGCAAGCTCAAGTAAATATTAATTATTTACAAACTGTGATAACTTTTTCTAAATGTATCCCTTCCTATTACAATCATGTCAACTTCTTCACCAATATTGAAGGAGAGATTGCTATCATTTGAAACTTCCCTTGTGGCTAAACAACATTATTATTACCATTACTCCTAAAATTTTGAGGAGCATTGCCAATTAGAGTATCTTAGCATATATAAATTAGTAACAAGGTTGAAGCAAGACAGTGCTGTAGAATTCCATAGCTTTCATAATTCATAAAATAATTCTTCTTGAAACTACCCGTGTAGTTGTACATATTATTGATAGCGTTTCTTCTAGACTCTTGAAGAGCACTACAAAAGGAGGTAAATTTCAGGCCTAAATGTTCAAGCAAGGCATTTTCATAAAACTCACGTTAACTAATTCACAAATCTATAAGATAGTTTCTATGAAGAAACTCAGAAAAATGCTGGATGAAAGAAATAACAAGAGATTAATAGTTTAGTAGTTTACGCTTATTCCGTGCCATGCCATTTCTAACATGTGCCATTAGCTGTGGTGATTGAACATTCTGAGTGGATCACAAGGAAATAAGATATTCATCTCATTTGACTCTATATGGACAAAAATGTTAGAAGTACCATCTTGAAGCTTCTTAAGTCCAAGGTTCGGCCTCTAATCATTGTCAAGGTTTCGTTCGCCAGAAGTTTGAATTTATTTTATATTCTGCAACCATTAAATGTGAAGATTAGTTAAATATGTTTGATGAATAATTGGTTGATCTTCCCAGGTTGTTGCAGTTAAGCAATTGGATAGGAATGGGCTTCAGGGGAATAGAGAATTTTTAGTGGAGGTTCTTATGCTTAGTCTTCTTCATCATCCTAACTTGGTGAGTTTAATTGGTTACTGTGCTGATGGGGACCAGAGGCTTCTTGTCTATGAGTTCATGCCTTTGGGATCACTAGAGGATCACCTTCATGGTAACCTATTTTGCATGTCATTCTGCTTGTCTGATTTATATTTCTTCTCTGTTTATGTAGCATGTGGCTTATACCCCATAACATGCAGCAAGATATTCCATATGTATTCCTTCTTGTGTCCCAAAACTGAAGTTGGGATATCTATTTTCAGTGCAACTTCTGAACTCTTCTTGAGATAGAATTTTACATGTTTGTAAACTTTATAATATGAATTACATTTTTATCAAAAAAATGTTCAGAAAAATATTTGTCAAAGACAAAGCTGTTGGACTATCCGGATAGTGACATTCTTCGGGAGGGAGAGACCATGGTGGAGCTACAATGACCTAAGTTGTTCAGACTCTTTGTTTTCTGTGCCGCACCCATGTTGACACGGCACGGTTGTGTGATCCATACACGATCTGGTCAATTGATTATGAGTACTTTGACAAAAATCCATACAGAAATTTGGGACAAATAAAAACAAAAGCTAAGGTGAAATTGAAGAACATGGAATAGTTTATATATAGAAATTTCTATGTCAGTCCTTTTTCTTTTATCTCCTTCTGGGATTTTCATCTTGGGTCAATATCTTCTCTTCAAAATAATGTATAAATTTCCACGTAATGTCTCATAATTTAGACATACTTTTATAAATCTAGTTTTAGATATTTGAATTTTGTTAGCTGAACCTCTGCACCCATATTTGTACCCCCGAATCGTAAAAGTTAGATCATGAAGGATCCAACCTCTAGATGTGCACCCATATCGAATACCTGCACTCGAGTCCAAGGGTGGTTAGTTGAGCACCCTTCGTCAAAAGTCACACAGTCTATAAAGTTAAAACTGTTACGCCCTTTCTTAAAAAAAAAAAGAATCAGACTTGACATACTGGTTTGTTCTATATGGTTTCTCTTCATAACCAACCAGCTCTGAATTTCTCTCTTTCTAAATCAAATATCAAATTTGGCGTTTCTCTTTCTTTTTCCTGATCCCATTTATTTCAATTCTTGACAGTTACAGGAATTAGATTTTTAGATATCCTATAAAATCTGTTTCAACTAATTCACTGATCAGGTGAATTAAATTCTTCATTGCTCTATACATATGTTATACTCAAATTATTATCTTTACTTTAATTTTCTTATTTAATTTTAAAACCAAATTCTTTCTCCTTTCTTTTTCTTTTGTTTGCTTCGAACAAAATTGAGTTGTGTTAGCGAAATTCCTCGAAAAAAAGCAGTGCATCCTTACATTAAAGAATCGCTCCCTAGTCTATACATGTGACAATTTGTTCTATTGAAGTTATTTTTCTTCTTCTTTTTTTTTAATTTAAATTTAAAACCAAACTCATCTCTTCTTTTTTTTTTTGCTTCTGCAAAAAAATATGACAGTGGGGCCTAACTCAACCTCAAAAAAGCTAGCTCAATGCGCTCCTATGTAAAAGCAGGATAAGTAAAAACAATGTGGTGTTCCTCGAAGCAGGATAAGTAAAAGCAAAGGAACTTTTGGTTAAAATTGAGTTCCTATGTAAAAACTTGTCCAAGCTTTGGCGGTCAGGGTTATGTCGTACTTGGTTTTTTCTTTTGCTTCTCACCCGGTGTTCGGTACCCACATTGGAGTCCAACTAAATCTGGAATCGCGCCACGAAGTCCCACATTGGGGGGTAAAGCGCTCCCTAACAAAGGTGACTAAGTATCGGGGGGACTTGAATTCTAGACTTCTTATTAAGAATGAAGGAATACTTACCACTCTATTACGACCCTCGTTGGTTATACTCTTTATTTAATGTTGAAATGTGAAATAAAAGTTAGGGAGATG
>NW_006239209.1:344786-355966 GCF_000226075.1 Solanum tuberosum | reverse complement strand
GAAGTCCCACATTGGGGGGTAAAGCGCTCCCTAACAAAGGCTACTCCGTACCCAAGGGGACTTGAACCCGAGACCTCTTGGTTAAGGATGAAGGAGTGCTTACCACTCCACCACAACCCTTGTTGGTGTGGTACTTGCCTTGGTTGGAGGTAACAGGTACCACATGGAATTAATTAGTGCACAATACTGCACATGTTGTCTAGACACCAGGGTTATAAGAAAAAACCTATATGACAAGTCAAATCAGTACAACAATTTGCAGAGTTCCCCTTAAATGAAAATGATTGGGATAACTTGCCTTGAAGAGACCATATTCTGCAAGCATTCAAGCAGGCAGTACCCAAGTTCTCATTAGAGGAATCTTTTCCATGAAATAACACGAAGCATCCAGTTGATTTCATCAGGGTGGCTAGGCCTGATTTTGTGCTTGTTGCTTATATATATTATCTGCCTACATATTTACATGTAGTATTGTGCTATATGCAGCAACCAATATTCCATGTAATCTTATATCTCAGTCTGTAGTTACATATGACTTGTTCCTCGCACATACGAATAAAAAAAATATTGTTCCTCACACATGGACTAAATCTAAACCGACTGCAGTGATAATATCATTTCTTGTCCCACCAGAATGTCTTATATTACCATGACCAGTGGTGGATCTAGAGGTGGCCGAGGGTGTTCATCCGAACTCCCTCGGTTAAAACTTACACTATATATAAGGTAACTTTTAAATTTTGTACAGATATATATTGATTTTAAATCCCCTAAACACGAGTAGAAGTTGACGTAGTGTTTTAGGAGTTCAAAATTCACCTTGAGCTTGAGGTTCCAAGTTCAAATCTCAAACCCTACTGGCCATGACACCATTTATCTGAGGGAAATATTCACGGATCCAAAATCGGTGGGGTTGGTGTTAGTTCATCTCATCTATGATTTTCCTTTAGTTTGTACATTTTATTGTTCTTAATGTTGTACATCCCTAAGAGTCTGAACCCTTGTTATGCAGTAAGTACGCCTGATGAGTTCTATATTTATAATCTCAGGGGAGGTTATCTTTACCTTTCCATTATTAATGCTGCCTTGTTGTTTCCGTGACTGTCCTCAATTGCTTGAAACCTGCCTGCCACTCTTCCCATTCTATTATGGGATATGCCTGGGATTATATCCGAAGAACCAGTGTTGTATAGATGATAATTTAGGACTAGGAGATGGAAGAATAGAATCCTTGTATCCCATGGGTCCCTAATATGATGGTGGTTTAAAGAGCTCTTATGGCTTTATGATTGTATATCTGTCTTATAAACCTAGCCATTTCTCTCTAAGGCATACTTTTGATTGCCAGTTTCCAACTTAGATCTTGCATGTTACCCGTTTCATTAGTTTTTTATGAACAATAATATACTGCA
Source organism: Solanum tuberosum (assembly GCF_000226075.1). Taxonomy (NCBI): domain Eukaryota; kingdom Viridiplantae; phylum Streptophyta; class Magnoliopsida; order Solanales; family Solanaceae; genus Solanum; species Solanum tuberosum. Next base: position 354,554 of record NW_006239209.1, on the reverse strand, counting down.
GAATTTTGTGACTCTAGGCTTTGTGTTCTTTAGTGATCTCATGTGAATAAGTGGTGTGCAGATCTCCCTCCTGATAAAGAGCCACTAGATTGGAACACGAGAATGACGATTGCATCTGGTGCAGCAAAAGGTTTGGAGCACCTTCATGATAAGGCGAACCCTCCTGTTATTTATAGGGACTTCAAGTCATCCAACATATTGCTTAAAGATAACTTTTTCCCGAAGCTTTCTGATTTTGGGCTAGCAAAACTTGGTCCTACTGGAGACAAGTCACATGTGTCCACAAGGGTCATGGGAACTTATGGTTACTGTGCCCCTGAGTATGCCATGACTGGACAATTGACTGTCAAATCTGATGTCTATAGTTTTGGGGTTGTGTTCTTGGAGCTTATCACTGGACGTAAGGCTATTGACAGCACCAAACCTCAGGGAGAACAAAACCTTGTCGCATGGGTAATTAATCTGCTTATTTCTTTCCTTTAGTTTAGCAATTTGTTGATTTATTTTACTCGTGATCACGTCCAAGAGTGGAGCCACCTATTGGGAAGGGGATTCAAGTGAAAGTAATTTAAGTGATGGGTTCAAATCCCAAGTGTGTCATTGTTGTATATTTTGAATCCCCTTGGCAGAATTCCTTGCTCTGCAACTGATCACATTTTTGTGTGAAAATAACAAATTGAATGATTGACTATCCTTTGTAATTCTGAATGTATATCCAGGCTAGGCCACTGTTTAATGATCGTCGGAAATTTGCAAAATTAGCTGATCCAAGTCTTCAAGGACAATTTCCAATGAGAGGTCTGTACCAGGCTTTAGCTGTGGCCTCCATGTGTATCCAAGAACAGGCTGCTGGTCGTCCGCTAATTGGGGATGTGGTCACTGCCCTTTCTTATCTTGCAAATCAGTCATATGATCCTGGTACAGTTCCTGGGCAAATTCATAGATTTGGGGCAGACAGTGTTGATAGGAGAAATAAAGATGATAGAGTTGGAAGAATATTTAGGAATGAAGATGGGGCAGGAGGAGGATCAGGACAGAAATGGGACGTGGATGGAGGATCTGAGAAGGAAGATTCTCCAAGGGAAACAGCAAGGATGTTAAACAGGGATTTGGATAGAGAAAGAGCAGTTGCAGAGGCTAAAATGTGGGGCGAGAATTGGAGAGACAAGAGAAGACAAAATGGTCAAGGCAGTTTTGATGGGGGTAACGAATAGTCATTAGATGTTCGATCATTCCCCAGCTAGCTGTACCGTTGATAAGGTAGTCTTGATCTGAGCTTAATTTGTAGTTGATCGTCTGTAAAAATTGACATTTCCGCCATCTTATCTTAGTTAAGTGTGTAATGGAGCTAAAAGGGAACTCTTACATAAGTTAAAGAGGACAAATGAGGAAAGAGAGGATATATTTCAAAATTGTGAGTAAAGACATGTCTCAACTACTTAGCGGAGGATCATTTACTGTCTGTAATCGTTGATCCTAAACATGTTATACACTAATCTTGATTGTGTTATATGACAGAAACTTGATTTTACTCCTCTCTGCTCCTTTTCTTATTTTATTTTATTCTTAAAAAAATTACAAGTATTAACACAAAATTCAACTCTTAAGTAACACAGATTAATCAGGAATAGAGATATCCATATCTATTTATACTATATATTAAAATCAAGGAGGTCCTTAAAAGTTAAAACTGTTGGTTGGACTTTTTGTTTTTCATTAAAAGACTCTACTATAGAAAAAAATGTGATGTACTATTTTGTTTCAATTTATTATTTAAGTATTTTATAATATTGGCTATTAAATATATAGGAAGATCTATGAAAATTAAGGACTCCTACCAAAATGGTAAAACAAAAATGTATGGGTTACGTACATGAAAAATTAAGGGGATTTCTAAAATATATGAATCCTAAAATATATGGGAAGAACCCTAATAAAGTAAATATATATAAAAGTAATTAGATGTCTATTTTTAATACTAGGAGAATTAATGTTGGTAGGTTTTCTTTTTCCTTTTTATAGTCTTTGTCGTAGGTTGGCTGAATTGCATTATGCTGCCAACATGGAATTAATTTATACTCTGCTCATGACTTTGGAGCATGAAATTATTTAGTTTTGATTCAAAATTTTCAATTGTCTTCTCCACATGCTTTGCTAATTGATTAACATGTGAGTAATTTTTTTTAATACAATTTAATTGTAAGGTGAAGATTAAAGAAAAATATATGAAATGGGGTAAGTTGACTTTCAATCATTATATATTAGTGTCAACTGTTAATGTTTATTTAATTAAAATTTATTTAATATCTTTGATGTATTTTTTAAAATTTTTTTACTCTGCATGCTGTAAAATTTTATTCTATCAAGTGTTATGTATATAGAAATTTTGGAATATATGCTTGCAGAATATCAAAGTAGCACCTTTGACTAAGGTATCCAATATTACAGAAAGTCTATCAATATAACAACAATGATGCGCTAGACTCGATGATATAATCAATTTATAGGATTATTGAATAAGGTACCTGTTTGCAACAAATTTTGAAGTGATAGAAAATAAATTACAATCACAAATGAAATATAAAGAAACATAATTTTATTGATCAAGATTGTGAGTATAATTATGTTTCTCCCTCAATCCTTCTTTCTTTAGATTTCTCTATAATTCGAGGGGCGTTAATGACTTAACGTATTTCTTGAACTAAATTTGAACTTGATCTGATCCATAATGCGAGGGCCATTAGTGGCGTATTTCTCGAACTAGGATAATTTAGACTTGATCTCCATAACTCGAGGGCGGCGTATTTCTTGAACTAGGATAATTTGGACTTTACCTTTCATGAATGGATTTGTGGATCTTCTTGAAGTATTGATTATCAAGAAGACGGAAATATTTTGATCTCATCTTTGTGAATATTCCATGAATTCGTGGAATTTTTGAGATCTTCTTTTCAAGGAAATATAATATCCTTTATATACATAAACTAGGGTTTAGGGTTGTGTAGCCTCCAAGAATCCTAACTGGAATCGAATACATCTTGTAGAGTCCTAACTAGAATTGAACACACGTCTTGTGAGTCCCATAATTTTTCAATGTCTACAAATGCCCCCTGCTTCAAGGCTTGTCGAAGTGTAGACTTCATGAAACTTAAAGAAGAGACTTGATGTACTGATTATTCTTCCACCTTTGCGATTTTGTGGCTTCAAATTTAAAGATTTGATTTGCATCGAGAAAAGAGATGAAGGACATATTTAGTCCCACTGGGCATGTCAATTTGTTTGCAATAAATTTTAAAGTGATACAAAATAAATTGCAATCACATAAAATATATGAAAAATATATCGAGCAACCCACAAATATCGGAAGCTAGATCTGAGCGTGCACTCATAAATCATAGATTAAAGCATGCAAAATAGATTAAAACCATTTCATGAAATTAAGCATAGAATCAAGGAATCACAAAAGCAATAGAGCAATAAAGCAAATACCCAAATAGCTTTGTCTATTCCTAGCACAAAAGCCCCAATTTCATATACACAATTACAACCACAATTCTAGCAATTTAAAGTAAGGAAATGAAGAAGGAAATAAGAGATTTTACTATATAAGCACACAATCTTCAAACTCAACTGTGAATTGTGAGGCACATTGTCTTCAAGTCTCAACCCAAAATATTAACACTACAAATTAGTGTTCTTCCTTAGGCTAAGCTAAAAGATCCACTCTCCTAAAAAAAATCTACTTTAAAATTTGATCACTATAATGCTTATCTCCAGCCCCTTTGTGAGAATATTGATCCAATGCCTGAGAAATTCCAAATTAGCCCTTGACCAAGAAGGCGAGCTTCACAAGAGCAGATGGAAGTTAGCAAAATCGACATCCCATCACTTGTGAACCCCGCCCTTTGTGGCTAGCTCGCAAAAGCGACTCCCGCACGGTCACTTAAGCGACCTGTTGATCGTCTTTGACCGTCCGCTTAAGCGAACCTTCACTCGCAGATGCGACATCAGAGACCCAATTTCTTCCAGATTCAACTTCTTTTCCACTTTTATCCATCATTTTACTTGCTAGCAACAAACACCTGAAATCAACACAATTCAATGGATAATTAGCCTCTTTCTCTACTTAAGTGTCACAAAATCATAAGAAAAGAGTCTCAAATGAGTCGTAATTCACTACTCATCAGAGCTACTCCTTAAGCTCCCTCAACATAGCTGGAGTCATCCGATAAGGAAAAATAGAAACTAACCACGTGTCATCTCAACGTCAATGTCGAATTCAATATCACGGTGAGGAGGAAGACCAGATAGATCGATATGAAATACGTTAGAGAACTCTCTAACCATCAGAACTGACTCAAAAGAAGGGCTATCAACACTAGTATCGCAAACATAATCAAGATAAGGTAAACACCCTTTCCTACCAACTGTTGCGCCCTCACATATGGCTATCGGTACCCTTCCATAGAATCAAAGGGATACGAGGCATACACAAAGTGACAGTCTTGGAAAAGTAATCCAAGAACGCATGATATGGAGATAGCCAATACATATCTTTTAACCAAGTCAAAATCCACCATATCTAACAGAATCAAGTCTGCCCAAGTGTGATACCCTAAGATGGACACTACTAAAGAATCACCTACAGTAAAATCTACACACATAGGCACCGACAACAACTCCCAAGATAACTCCAAATGCATAGCATAATAAGCAGACACATATGAATAAGTAGATCCCGAATCAAACAAAGTAAAAGAAAACCGATGAGAGATAGAGATTGTACCTATGATGACAGCATCCAAAGCCCACCCCTCTGGCCTACTCGGGAAGGCATACATATGGCCGCATCTACCTTGACCGTCTGACCTGCCTGACTAAGGACCACCTCTAATACCCTAAAGACTACCCCTACTACTCTATAAGCCGCCTCTAGTCAACTGTATCGGATCCCTAGGGCCTAAACATGTTGACCCTATTGCCTGTAGTTACCGATCGTGGGTAAATCTCTAGCAAAGTGTCCTAACACACCACATGCATAACAACCCCCAACATAAGCAACCTTCTGAGATGACTCAGTTGAACCTGATTGACCACCATGACCCAAATACCCAAAATGCAAACCCCGAGAAGTATGACCCAAAGCCTGGTTTCCCTGACCACTAACACCCATGAAGCCACCATATGTAATCTATAGGGATGCCTGAACTGTCCTACTAGGTTGAAACTGCTATGGGTTGCCTCTGTCGAAACTCCACCTACTATGAGACTGAGAGCTGCTAAAACCACCCTCGTGGTGGGGCCTCTTGTCGCTGCCCCCATAGTCCTCACGGCGTATCCCCTCAATGTTGCGTGCATGGTTTATAACCTAAATAAATGAGCAGTCTGACACTACCATCTACTTTGTAGCAAAATGAAGGAGTAAAGGCAACCCTCTAATGAACCTACAAATTCGCTAATGCTCTTTTGACATAATCATAGCTGCATGGCTGGCTAACTCATGGAATTGTGTCTCATACACAAATACCGACATCGATCCCTATGACAAGTCTGTGAACTTATTCTATAACCTTTTTCTCCCAAGCTGTGAGGTACATATTTCTCCAAAAAGGCCTTGGAGAATTGAGACCAAGTCATCGGAGGTGACCCGTCTTACCTGCAATCAAGATAAGACCTCCACCACTACTTTGTGGTCCATCCATCTAGAAAGTAATGTAATAAACCCCGTGCAACTCAACCAAATCGAGGTTATGCAACCTCTCTTGGGAACTAACGAGAAACTCATGGGCATCCTCACCTAAAGTACCAGCAAACCTAGGAGGTCCTAACCAGATGAATCGTCCCAACATCTTTTGCTCCTCAAATGACATAACCAACTTAACTATCATAGACGGAACAACTATCGGCACCGGTGGAACCACTAAGTGAGGAGCCGCAACAACATGTTGTGCCCCTAGTATCTGAACATAATGTACCTCTGCCTGAAGTGAAGTTTGTGCCTCATCTCTAACTTGTGGGCTAGCCGATATATTAGGCAAAGTCTCATCTTGGGACATACCCTTCATAAAGCTGAGGATCCTAGCCAAAGTGTTGTGAAGGACCGATGTGGCAACGAATCATGGCAGAGGCTGGGCAGACCCCACACCACCCAACTGGTGATAGACCTGCTTTACCTTTATTGTGGATTCCGATGAAGGTTCCCTCTCTTGATCTCGGCATGGTGTTGTAGCCCATACTCTACCTCAACTCTAGGTCAATATTGGCCTCTACCTCTAGTTGGGGCATATAACACCCCATAGTCTAGTATGCTACCTAGGGCTAAGTGAGGGTGGAACAAGTCTAGACTAGAGGGCAAGAGCCAAGGCAAAGGGGTAAGGCCCAAGCCAAGGGCCAAGGCTGCCCCAACATTAGCAAGCACTGCCTCACCTTCACGACCACCACCACGGCCAGTGGTGAAGACCATGGCTCGTGGAGTGGTCCGCGGAGCTTGGGAAGTATCTCATTAAAGGCTGCCTAAAGTTGGTACGTCACGACGAGCCACTTCACGGACAGTGGTGAAGACCACGACCCATGGGAAGGCTCTTGGTCATGCCTTAGACTTATGGGGGGCAAGACCTTGGGGCCAAACTACTGGACCATGGCCTGTGTTGTGGACCACGACTCGTGAGCCCTATCGTGGTGCCTGGCACCATGCTGACTAAGTGAGGGTAAATTGGGAAATTCCTTTTTAAGTTAGTATTAAGTGGGGTCGTGTTGTATAGACTTTATACACATATATAAACTATTTAGAGACTTTAACCACCCTAATTAAGTCATTTATTCCCAAAACCCAAATCAAATCCCCAAGTCTTCCTCTCAAATATTTCTCTATCTAAAACATGAAGAAGAAGATAGAGTTTGAAGTTAGGGTCAAAACCAAGGCATTCAATCTCCAAGATTTTGAGGGCTTTGTATCCAAGGTATGATAACTTATTCATCCATGGATTCTTCCATCCATGGAGCCCCCTAGAATTCCCCCAATTTGATGAAGAATTCCCCAATTCAAGTTAGGGTTTCTTCAATGTTGTGGGTTATGTTGTATGGTGATCCAATTGAGTGGATATTGATTGTTTATGATTGAATTAGTAGTGAATCATGTTATTATGATGAAGCTACATGTTTTCCATGGTTAACTCTAGTCTAATTTATGAAATTGATATAGTTTGGTTTTATGCCATGAAAAGAGAAATTGAGGGCTTAGATGTGATCTTCTAAGATTGATGAATTACTTTGTGAATTGCTTAAGAGTAGAACACCTAGATATGAATTACTTAAAAGTAAAGCTTGTAGACATGAATTGAACTAGAATAATGTATATGTGATGGATCATGACTAGTAAGGCTAGAGATTGAACCTTCATGATGATATATGACTAGAATCACTTAAGAATGAATCATGTGATTAGATTGCCTTGTAATCTAGGTATGTATGATGATTTTAAGAAGTAAAGCTTTGAGAGTAAGGCTTGTAGTCATGAATGTTGATTGCTAGGGCTTTGAGAGTAAAACTAATATGAGCTATGCATGTTAAGGTTTTAAGAGTAAAGCTTATAGGATAATGGTAGTGTAACACCCTGGAAACTAGTAGGCTAAACTAGAGTTTTACGTGAGGGTTCTAGAGCTTGATGTAAGGGTTAGAGTCTTAAATTTAGCTTCTCGTACTTAGAATGAAGGGTTTAGAGGTTGAACGTCAAGGTACGACTCCCCAAGGACCAACCAAGGCTCCTTGAGTAGGACCCTAGGGGCTGCCCTAAAAGCTGTCCAAAAATAGTCTACCCACGAGTGGGGACCCACTCCCCGTAGGTGGATCCAAGCCTCGTGGATGGCCTCATGGGTCAAGGCCCCCAAAAACACTACCTCAGATCACCACCCATGATTGACCAGGATGGACTGTGGGTCCACTCACGGCCCGTGGGCGGGTCTCCTCGGTGAGGCAGCTTGTTGGTCTTGGATGGTTAAGTAAGGTATGATGGAACTTTCCCAAATAAATTAGGGGTTAAGTGGTGTCGTTTTATATTAGTTTATACCACCTATATAAAGACTTTAGATCCTTAATTAAGTCATCCTAATCATTATTTCTAAATCCCTAAATTAAACTCAATTCCCTCCAAGAAATTCTATCTCTAGAAAGTGAAGAAGAAGAAGAAGAGAATCAAGCTACGTCAAATTCCTCCAATCTTCCAAGATTTGTGAGGGCCTTGTATCCAAGGTATGATAGGTTATTCATCCATGGATTCTTCCATCCATGGAGCCCCCTAGAATTCCCCCAATTGTGAAGATGAATCCCCAATCCTAGTTAGGGTTTCTTCCTATATTGTGGGTATTATTGTATGATTGATCCAATTGAGTGGATAATGGTTGTTTATGATTGTTTATGATGTAATTACATGTTTTTTAGTATGATTATACATGTATTCTTTATTAACCTAAGATTCTAGGGTGAAATTGATATAGTTTGGTTTTATGCCATGAAAGAGGAAATTGAGGGCTTAGATGTGATCTTCTAAGATTGATGAATTACTTTATGAATTGCTTAAAAGTAAAGCTTGTAAACATGAATTGATTAGATTAAGGCTTATATGATGAATCATGACTAGTAGTGTTGGGATTGAGTTTATATGATGATATATGATTAGAATTGATTAAGAATGAAGCATGTGGTTAGATTTTCTTGAGAATTAGGCATATATGATGATCATGTGAAGTAAACCTTTGAAAGTAAGGCTTGTAGTCATGAAAGTTGATTGCTAGGGCTTTGAGAGTAAAGCTAATATAATGAACTATGTATGTTAAAGCTTTAAGAGTGAAACTTATAGGATAAATGTTAGAATTCGAGATATGATGATCAAAGGAAAGACTTGAATCTCAAGGAGGTAAAATATGAGAATCACGCATGTAGTGATTTGAATACTTGAATTATGATTATATCCATGTCTAATGTAGTCATTCTAGATGTGTTGACTTGATATGAGCTTTGACCCTTGAAAGGGCAAGATATGATATTGTGCATGTTTTATGAAGATTATGTACATGCTTTAAGAACACTTTGAGAGTAAAGTGATTATGATTATGACCTTGTTGTGTGTTTTTGAAAGGATATTCTCATTTACATACTTATGTATGAATATGATATGATGTGAGAGTTTTTCTCCGTATATGATGATTCTAAGGTTGAAAGACTAGTCTCACCTAATGAATCTAGGATCTATAGTATAAGTTATGTTGGATTGAGTGTCAATACATTCTTCTATAAATATGAACTTAAGTCAAGACTTAATATGAACTCAATGGGAATTATGCTTAGCAACGAGTGGATATTGAATATGAGATGGAAGCTTTTACGCTAGTTGAGTCCGGCTTCCCAAGGAAAGCTTTTACACTAGTTGAGTCTGGCTTCTAAATGGGTTCCTTCTACGATAGTTAAGTCTGGGTTCCCAAAGTATGTATCTCATGAGATGGAAACCTTCTACCTTAGTTGAGTCCGTATTTCTAGTAGCAATCTCCTTATCCCATAAACTACATGCCCTCGTAGGTTACATAGCTATTGGATCCACCTAAGCTAAGAGTATGGTTCTACCTTAGGCAAGTAGAGAAAACCCTTTTTGGTGTAGCGTAGACACTGGATTCCATGTTAAGCTCACATGGTCTATATTGGTTAAGGCTTATTCCCACTATGACAACAATATGAACAAGAATATGAGTTATGAACTATGGTTACTCAAGAAGATTT
>NW_006239209.1:335099-344736 GCF_000226075.1 Solanum tuberosum | reverse complement strand
ACAATAAGAATATGAACTATGAATTATGGTTACTCAAGAAGCTTTAATTAGCATGGGTAAGATTTATGGGGTCTTATTCATGCATTGAACAAGTATGCTTTGAGGGTATTTATGATATGCTCCTTTTATGTTATGTTGATCTATGTAATGAATATGTTTATGACTTATGCTTATGATGTATGCTTAGTTTGGATTGTAGCTTGAAAGGCCATTCTAATACATGTGTGACTAAAGGTGAATGGTCCATTGTCTATGAGAATTAAGCTAAGGATGAGATCAAAATATGATGGATATGAATGAGGACCTAAGTGACTTGCTTAGTATGGGTGGGATTATGGGATCTTATCCATGCATTGCACGAGCTTGCCTTCAGGTGACTTATGAAGTGTTTCTCTTATGTTATGAAGATTTAAATATGGACTATGCTTATTAATATGTTGTATCTCAAATGTTTGTGGATTATGCCTTATGAGAACTTATGCTTATATTATGTCTATGTTGGAGATTATGTTTATATCTTATGATGACTAACACTTATGTTATGCTCTTATGATGTTATGCTAGCTATCATATTTAGTACATTTTGTTCTAACGCATACTCTTGCTTACATTCTTATCAAATGTAGGGTCCGGTGATATTGAGTTCCATTCTCGTGGCTAGGTTCCTAGTAGAAGCAAGGAGTTGAAGATTTGGTGAGTCCTCATAGCATCGAGGATGTGCCTACCTTTCCTTTATGTCTTTCATTTTATGTTTAAACTATTGTATGGGCTGTGTCCCAAGAGTTATTCAAAGTTGTTTAGATGGTTTGAGACAATGTTAAAGACTTCCGCTTTTGATTTTATAAAATACTTCGATTGTATTGAAAAATGCTTTAAATTTCCACAACATTTCTATTATCTTATGTTATGATATGCTAAGGGGCTTGTATGAGACCCTTTGGGATTGAGTACGCCTTGTTACATCTAGGGGGTACCCCTAGGTCGTGACAAACTTGGTAATCAGAGCACAAGGTTTAAAATGGTTCTAGGATGTCTCAAACCACATCTAGTAGAATCTTGTTCATAAGTGTGAAGCACGCCACATTTATGAATGGGAAGCTATTAGATGTTTATGAAACGTCACTTCTTCATTTTATAAGTCGTGCCATAGAGTTTAACTCTATTAGGTCTTTCTCCTAATCTGTGCCCAATGGTTTTTTTGTTGTTGGATATGACCACTATAAGGGATAACGTTAGAAGGAATGAGGAAGACAATGTGGATTAAGAAGTTCCTCCCCAAGATATAACCTAGAAAAAGTGTCCAACTCTAAGTTTCAAGGAAATAATAGTAGACCCCTATTTCCTACATGTGCTAGATGTGGCAAAAGACATGAGGGTATATGTTTAGCCGGTATGGAGGGTTGTTATGGTTGTGGTAGGAGTGATCACAAAATGAGAGATTGCCCGGTACTTACCGCTAGAGGAAGAGAGGGTAAGCAAGTTGCTCCTAGTGATTCGGGTATGGATGCTCCAAAGAAAAATAGGTAGTATGACCTCCAAGATAGAGGTGAACAAGTGTGTCACCCCTAAATATTAACCAAGAGTCGCATGTCGATTTACTGTTGCTTAATTACTACAATATGTTTTATTCTCATTTTGGGAACTTGAAGTTTTGTGATAATTGAAAACTCGATTAACATAAATTGTGATCGTAATTTAAGGTATTGTATTGGGGTATTTTCATAATATTCTAATTAGAATTATGTATAACTTTAAAAGGAGGTGAGGGCTATATATATAGATGTATATGTATGCATTTTGGGTAGCACACAACTATTTGGGCAGCCACCTTTTGGAGACAGCTGTGCATTGTGATAAACATCACTTTTGAGACTATATTTTGACACCTCTTCTAGTCAAATTTGTCTCACCTGAAGTATAAGAACCTTAGAGCATTATCTAACAAGTTGTTCTTCAAAATCATAAGAGAAAAACGTGGCCCTTTTGGCTGGAATTCGAGACACACACTTCTTTTTGGTAAGTGGTAAAATCTGTTTTGGAGCTTGGTAGGGTTTAGTATTTAAAGCATAACTTGAGTTATAGAAGTTTGTTTACAGTGAATAAATATGATCTGGAAAGCTAATTCATATACCTACAACTTTTATGTTTATGTAAAACTCTAATTTATCTGTTATGTATTCGAAATATGGGACGCAACATAGGAAAAGTTCTGTCCAGAGTTCGAAAGTAGAAATCCTGTATGGACAATTGTTAGTGTTTTGAATATATCCTTTTGTAAAAAATATATTTTACGGTGATTCTTGTGTTTTTGCAACCTTAAGAGATGTACCTACATCTTTCATGAAGGTTGAAAAGTCTAGTTTTGCCGTTTTCCTTTCCAAATCTAAGTTGCGACATAAGGTACTAGGCTGGCCAGAATCACTGTTTTGGGAGCATAGTCATAATTGTACAGGTTAAGCTTACTTGTGATGATAATCCTGTTTTACTTCGACATTATTGAGATACTAGGAATTAAAGAAGTTATTTAATTGTATTTTTAAGGTTGTATATACTTGTGAAAAAGTTGAAGACCTTGAAATGTTGGTTGGTCTACGGTCTGAACTCGCGAAGTTGTGTTGGACTGTTTCTTTGCTAAAGCACTGAGGTTTGTGTATAAACTTGTACTTGCACTCTTTTAACTGCTGGTATATCTGAAGGTTGATCTTGGTACCTTGGTTACCTCTTGTCACTTTGCATTGTCGTGTTGGTATCCTTTAAGACGTTAAAGATGCTTGTGTAACTCGCCCACTTGTACGGATTGTTTGATCACTTGGCACTCTTGTTGGGACCTTGTCCTTCTTGTGGCTGTGACTTTGTCACTATTGGCATGCCTCTTGATTCAGATCATTTGCCATCTTGACTCTGGATTTTTAGTCCGTCTTAAGAATGGAAGTTGTCCCTTTTAAGTACGAACTAGAAAGCCATTTTTAATATGGTTCTTGGTTCTCTTGATTATTGGGCTTTGACCCTTCTTGATACAGGGCATCGGCCTTTCTTGATACCTGCTTGTGCTTGGTGTGACGACATGATGTATATATTGGGCGAGCCTTGTTATTGAATCTCTTGGAAAATGGCGATATGAGCGTTCTTGACATTTGGATCTTTAAATAGCGAACTTGATACTCTTATTATATTGTTTACTTGATTTAATTATTATGTTTCAATGGTGCTGCCCATGACTTGAGAAAGTTAACTTGGTGATTCGGATGGCTCCGAACCTATAGTTTTTACAACACTAAGCTATATACTTAGTGATAGTTGTTTCTATCGTATGGAATGATCGAGTGGTTGCATGAAGCTGGCCATTGGAGATGGAACTTTTAAGAGCCTTAAGGAAGATCACATTTGCATTTAGGCATCTATTTTTGTATAAACCTTGGGACTTGTACATGATCTATGTGTTGTATATTTACATAAAATTTTGAGGACTAATTTGATCATGTCACCATGGGTTGTAATATAAGTATGTCTATATGTTTGGTTCTTTTGGGGTGTGTAAACCCAAGTCTTGTAATATATTAATTTACCACTAATTTTGAATGATTGTGTGAAGCATGAACGACCTAGTTTGGGTACTCGGAAGTTGGTAATATTCTTTTTATGCCATTTATTTTTTTACTAGTGTGAGGACAATATATGCATAAAAATCTCATGAGTTATTGGCTTATATTATTTCGGAAGGGTCGCTACAGGTGCTGGTATCAGAGCCTAGGTTTTTGGTTCTAGGACTTTTGCTATGAATTACTTGTATACTTGTTCGCTTTCTAAAAAGGCTATATTTGGATTATTTGTTCCCTTACATAGTTTATAATATTTTTATCGCATGTAGAGTGCACATGTATCATGTACATGTCCTTAATGCAATGTGATATTCCCTTTTGAAGGAATTAAGTTATGGCCTCTTTTTCTGACCGACCCATGGAAGCTGATCGTGAAGGTTCGGGTACCTCTGTTCCCAACCTCATGCACTAGAAGAGGTTGGAGAACCTTTCTCGAATCAATATGTTCCCCACACTAGTGGGTCTGAAATGGGAAACCATCAGGGTGTAAGAGTTGGTTCACATCTTCACATTAGTCGTGGTACTCAAGCCATGAATCCTCCTTTTCAACAAATGGCTGAATTCTTCCACCATATGGCTGAAACGATGCATGATCCCAACATGACTAACTTTAAGAAAATGAGGAAAATGGGTGGAGTGGAGTTTGAGGGCACCGTTGATCCCACAGATGCTGAACAATGGCTGGAGCGCATGGAGAGGGTATTTGAGCAGTTAGAGTGTTCAGATGTTGCCAAAGTTAAGTATGTTATTTCACTATTACAAAAGGATGTGTATGATTGGTGGGTAAGTGTTCCAAATGCCAAGGTAAAACTTCTTGTTCTTACTTGGAATGATTTTCTTAGGGAATTTCGTATGAAGTATGTCCCACCTGCTTATTGTGATGCAAAAGAGAAAAGAGTTTTTGAATTTTAAGGCAACGAGGCATGTCTATTGCTGAGTACCAATAGAAGTTTCTAAAGGCTCTCTCGTTATGTTGGGGGTATTATTAAAGAGGAAAAAGACAAGTGCAGGAAATTTGAAGACTGTTTAAATGATTCCATTAGAAAGAATGTGGCGATCCTGCAACATGAGAACTTTTATAAGTTAGTGTCTGCTGCTTTTACTTGGGAACGACTTGATAAAGAAGAAGCTAGTAGAAATGAAAACAAATTCCGAAAGCCTAGACCAGATTTTGGGGGTCCATCAAAAAGGGGAAGGTTTGATAATTCTAAGGCTGGTAGTGATAACAGGCCACCGCAACAAAAGCAAAACAGATTAGATTTTTCTTACAGCTAGCACTCCAAATTATGGCCAAGGCAAGCCTCGTGTTCCCACTTGTCCACAATGTGGAAAGAATCATTATGGTACTTGCAGAAAAGCTTCTAGTGCATGTTTCAATTGTGGAAGCTTTGATCATAAAGTGAAGGATTGTCCTAATCCTAATAATGCTCCTTCCTTGAGAACTGAAGGCTCAGTTCATAAGCTTTTTATTAATCCTCCTCAAACTAATAGAGGTGTCAGACCTAAGTACACGTGGACTTAATCAAGCTAGTGGACAAAGGTCTACTGCACGTGCTTATGCTATGAGGAAGAGGGATGATCAAGATGGACAAGACGTGGTTGTTGGTAAATTTCACTTATTTTGGCTTATGTGTGTTTACATTGATTGATCCGGATTCTACACATTCCTATATTTGTTCATCACTTGTTCTTCCTGAAAATGTGAAATCTGTGAGACTTAATTATGATATGCTGGTTGAAAGTCCTTTGGGCTATCAAGTGGTGTGTAATTGAGATTACCAAGATTGTCCCTTCGTGATTCAAAACCTAGTCTTCCCTGCTGATTTGATTGGAATTTCCTTCAAGAATTTTGATGTTATTATCGGGATGGATTGGCTTTATAAATATCATGTGGTGGTAGATTGTAGGTCTAAGCATGTGACTTTTAAAGATCCGACATTTTCACACATCATTGTACAAGGTGAAAGATCATTGACATCTAGTATTATTTCTGCGGCCTTGGCAAGAAAGTTGATGCGTCAAGGTTGTGGGGCATACCTTGCTCACATAGTTGATACACGGTTGGAGAGTCCTTGTATCAAGGACATACCTGTTGTATGTGATTTTCTAGAAGTCTTCCCAGAAAAACCTTCATCTATTGCCCTCAGAAAGAGAGGTTGAATTTCCAATCGAGCTTATTCCTGGATCTACCCCTATTTCTATCACTCCTTATAGAATGGCTCCGGAAGAATTAAGAGAATTAAAAGCTCAATTGCAAGAACTTCTTGAGAAAGGTTTTATTCGACCTAGTGTTTCTCCTTGGGACCCCCTGTTTTATTCGTAAAGAAGAAATATGGCACTCTTAGGCTTTGTATTAACTATAGACAATTGAACAGAATAACAATCAAGAATAGATATCCACAACCAAGGATCGATGACTTGTTTGACCAATTGAAGAGTGCTAAAGTATTCTCAAAGATTGATTTAAGGTTTGGATATCACCAACTGTGTGTTAGAGAGAAGGATGTTCCTAAAACTGCTTTTAAAACTCGATATGGTCATTACGAATTTTTGGCGATGCCATCTGGATTGACAAATGCTCATGCGGTATTCATGGATCTAATGAATCGAGTATTCAAGTCTTATCTTGACCAGTTTGTGGTTGTTTTTATAGATGATATTTTAATATTTTCCAGAAGTAGTGAAGACCATGGTAAACACCTCCGGATTATTTTGCAAATTTTGAAGGAGAAAGAACTTTATGCTAAACTTTCCAAAGTGTGAATTTTGGCTTGATGAAGTGACGTTTCTGGGACATGTTGTATCAACCGAAGGCGTGAAGGTGGATCCTAGTAAGATACAAGCAGTTGTTGAATGGAGACCTCCCAAAAGTCCAACCGAGGTAAGAAGTTTCTTAGGCTTAGTAGGATACTACAGATATTTGTGAAAGGCTTTTTCCATTATCGCCTCTCCTTTGACTAAGCTCTGTAGAAGGAAGCAAAGTTTATTTGGGATGACAAATGCCAAGAGAGCTTTGAAACTCTCAAATCCTTGTTGACTCAAGCGCCTATACATACTATACCAATTGAAGGGAAAGAGTATGTAGTATACAGTGATGCTTCTCACAATGGTCTAGGATGCGTTTTGATGCAAGAAGGGAAGGTTATTTCTTATGCCTCTCGGAAATTAAAACCGCATGAATTGAATTATCCTACTCATGATCTTGAACTTGCTGATGTAGTGTTTGCTTTAAAAATATGGCGGCATTATTCGTATGGAGAGAAATGTCATATATTCACTGATCACAAGAGCTTAAAGTACTTGGTTACTCAGAAGGAGCTAATCCTTCAACAATGTAGATGGCTTGAACTCATCAAGGATTACGACTGCACGATTGATTATCATCCAGGTAAAGACAATGTGGTTGTAGATGCCTTAAGTCAAAAATCCTTCACAAGCATGTCCTTGAGTCCTTTACCCTTGCTTCTTGAGTTAAGAGCGAAGGAGCTAATCCTTCAACAATGTAGATGGCTTGAACTCATCAAGGATTACGACTGCACGATTGATTATCATCCAGGTAAAGACAATGTGGTTGTAGATGCCTTAAGTCAAAAATCCTTCACAAGCATGTCCTTGAGTCCTTTACCCTTGCTTCTTGAGTTAAGAGCCATGAATGTTTGTTTTACACCTGATTCAAATGGTTCAGTTATTGCTAATTCGCAAGTAAAGCCAATATTACTTGAACAGGTAAAGGAAGCACAAAAGTTAGATGAGAAACTTGTAAAATTGACCAGAGAAGTTCAAAATGGGGGAAAACTTGATTTTTACATTTAAACAGGAGGATTGTGTCTTATTTTATCAGAACAGGTTATGCGTCCCTAATGATGACAATTGAGGAAGAAAAGTATTAGAATGAAGCACATACTTCACCATATGCAATGCATCCTAGAGGTACAGAGATGTACCAGACCATCAAAGAACATTATTGGTGGAATGGTGTGAAGAGAGACATTGCGGAGTTCATTTCTAAATGTTTGGTTTGTCAACATGTAAAGGCAGAACATCAGGTCCCAGTTGGTTTACTACAGCCCTTGTCGATGACGGAATGGAAATGGGAGAGAATAACTATGGACTTTGTTTCTGGACTTCCTTGCACCCAAAGAAATCATGATGCAATATGGGTGATTGTGGACAGGCTAACCAAGAGTGCTCACTTCTTAGCAATCAGGATGGATTACTCACTTGAGCGTTTAGCCGAATTGTACATTAATGAGACTGTAAGACTACATGGTATCCCTGTGTCTATTGTATCTGACCAAGACCCAAGGTTTACATCTAGATTTTGGGGTAGCTTGCAGGAAGCTTTGGGTACTAAGCTGAAATTTAGCACTTCGTTCCATCCTCAAACAGAAGGCTAGTCGGAAAGAGTGATACAAATTTTGGAGGGTATGCTTCGAGCTTGCACTATGGAGTTTGAGGGTAGTTGGGAAAAACACTTGGCTTTGATAGAATTTGCTTACAATAACAATAATCAATAATCAATCGAGTATTGGAATGCCTCCCTATGAAGCCTTGTATGGAAGGAAATGTCGGACCCCTCTTTGTTGGAGTGAAGTTGGTGACAGAAAGCTTGTTGGTCTTGAAATTGTCCAACAAACAAAGGACAAGGTTAAAATTATCAAGGATCGTCTAAAGATTTCTTCGGATAGACAAAAGTCGTACGCTGATCTTAAAAGGTGTGACATTGAATATCAAGTGGGAGATAAAGTATTCCTAAAGGTGTCTCCATGGAAAAAGATTATGAGATTTGGCCAAAAAGGAAAACTTAGTCCCCAATTTATTGGACCTTATGAGATACTTGAAAGGGTTGGACCAATTGCATATAAATTAGCTTTGCCACCGAAGTTAGAGAAGATCCACAATGTCTTTCATGTTTCTATGCTCAGAAGATATCGTTCTGATTCATCGCATGTTCTTTCGGTTGAATCTATTGAGATTAATCCTGACTTGACTTATAATGAAGAACCTATCCAAATTGAAGCTCGAGAAGTAAAGCAACTTAGAAATAAGAGAATCCCCTTAGTAAAGGTACTTTGGAGGAACCATTCGGGAAAGGAAGCTAGTTGGGAAACAGAAGAAAACATGAGGACCCAGTATCCGCACTTGTTCCGGGACTAGTGTAAGGTAAATTTCGAGACAAAATTTCTTTAAGGGGGAGAGAGTTGTAACACCCCTAAATATTAACCAAGAGTCGAATGTCGATTTACTATTGCTTAATTACTACAATATGCTTTATTCTCATTTTGGGAACTTGAAGTTTTGTGATAATTGAAAACTTGCTTAACATAAATTGTGATCGTAATTTAAGGTATTGTATTGAGGTATTTTCGTAATATTCTAATTAGAATTATGTATAACTTTAAAAGGAGGTGAGGTATATATATATATAGGTGTATATGTACGCATTTTGGGTAGCACACAACTATTTGGGCAGCCACCTTTTGGAGACAGTTGTGCATTGTGATAAACATCACTTTTGAGACTATATTTTGACACCTCTTCTAGTCAAATTTGTCTCACCTGAAGTATAAGAACCTTAGAACATTATCTAACAAGTTGTTCTTCAAAATCACAAGAGAAAAACTTGGCCCTTTTGGCTGGAATTCGAGACACACACTTATTTTGTTAAATGGTAAAACCTATTTTGGAGCTGGGTAGTGTTTAGTAGTTAAAGTATAACTTGAGTTATACAACTTCGTTTACAGTGAATAAATATGATATAGAAAGCTAATTCGTAGACCTACAACTCTTATATTTATGTAAAACTCTAATTTAGCTGTTATGGATTCGAAATATGGGACGCAACATAGGACAAGTTTTGTCCAGAGTTCGAAAGTAGAAATCCTGTATGGACAACTGTTAGTGTTTTGAATATATATTTTTGTAAAAAATATATTTTACAGTGATTCTTGTGTTTTTGCAACCTTAATAGACGTACCTGCATCTTTCATGAAGGTTATAAAGTCTAGTTTTGCCGTTTTCCTTTTCAAATCTAAGTT
>NW_006239209.1:334457-334636 GCF_000226075.1 Solanum tuberosum | reverse complement strand
TTGTTTGATCACTTGGCACTCTTATTGGGACCTTGTCCTTCTTGTGGCTATGACTTTGTCACTATTGGCATGCCTCTTGAATCGGATAATTTGCCATCTTGACTCTGGATTTTTAGTCCGTCTTAAGAATGAAAGTTGTCTCTTTTAAGTACAAACTAGAAAGCCATTTTTAATATGGT
>NW_006239209.1:325595-334448 GCF_000226075.1 Solanum tuberosum | reverse complement strand
TTGGAAAATGGTGCTATGAGCGTTCTTGATATTTGGATCTTTAAATATCGAACTTGATACTCTTATTATATTGTTTACTTGATTTTATTATTATGTTTCAATGGTGCTGCCCATGACTTGAGAAAGTTAACTTGGTGATTCGGATGGCTCCAAACCTATAGTTTTTACACCACTAAGCTATATGCTTAGCGATAGTTGTTTCTATCGTAGTGAATGATCGAGTGGTTGCATGAAGCTGGCCATTGGAGATGGAATTTTGAGAGCCTTAAGGAAGATCACATTTGCATATAGGCATCTATTTTTGTATAAACCTTGGGACTTGTACATGATCTATGTGTTGTATATTTACATGAAATTTTGAGGACTAATTTGATCATGTCACCATGGGTTGTAATATAAGTATGTCTATATGTTTGGCTCTTTTGGGGTGTGTAAACCCAAGTCTTGTAATATATTAAATTTATCACTAATTTGGAATGATTGTGTGAAGCATGAACGACCTAGTTTGGGTACTCGGAAGTTGGTAATATTCTTTTTATGTCATTTATTTTTTTACTAGTGTGAGGACAATATATGCATAAAAATCTCGTAAGTTATTGGCTTATATTATTTTGGAAGGGTCGCTACAAAAAGAGTATCCTCCAAATGTTGCTCCCGGATTGTGTTTTATGCTTTATTAAATTCTGGTATAGTTTTGTCTTATGTGGCTTGATAGACTTGATATGATAGACTTTGATGTTGTCTTTGACATAAATGGGTTGCATTATGGTTAACTGTATTTGATGGTAGAACCCGACTTAGTCATGATGAGTTTTGGGGTATGTTAATAGATTTTGTGAAGAGGGTGTTTTAGTAAATGCCTAGAGGTGTTGAATGAGTAGACTCTTTTAAAGGTTAGTAATGTAATTCACCATGGTTTAGAATCATCTTGTGTGCTGGATGTGAAAGTTTAATGGTAACTATATCCGACCTTAGAGTTAAAGGAGGTGGTGCTTAGAAGAGTCTGTATAGGCTAACTCCCAAGGGGGAGATAATGTGCCTAGATAGAAAGGTTGTTGAGTGTTCTAGATGTTCATGATTAGGTTTGGCTTGAAATTCTCACCTTGAGAGGTGTAGTGAGTTTGGGAAGTTTAGTCCCGGTTTTGTAGGCTCATATGAGATCTTGAGTGGAGTTGGTAAGGTTGCTTGTGAACTAGAGTTACTTAATGAGTGGCACTGGTGTGTCCGGTTTTCCATGTCTCTTGGATATAGAAGGGTGTTGGAGGTCCGACATTCATAAATTCCTTAAGAAGAGTTGGGAGTTAATGATAATTTCTCTAATTTAGAAATATCGGTAGGGATCTTAGACCGGCAAGCTAAGAAATAGAAGAATAAGGAAGTTGCTTCCATGAAAGTATTACGGAGTGGTCTTTGAGTAAGGGTTTTAGGTAAGGGTGCTACTTGGGAGGCCAAGGGCCAATAAGAAGTCCCGATATCCTCATCCTTTTCCTTGTATTCCTCCTTTAGCATTAAGATGATGAGTCCCTCATGAATTGTTCTTTATGTGAAGTCATGTGTGTTATAGATGTTTCCATGATTTTCTTATATTGTGCATGTTCATGAAAACTTGTGTTTAGAAAGAAAATGAGTTTGCATAATGTTGTAGTGCATTGAGTAGAGTTGCCGATAGAACTTCATGAGATGAATTAATGAGCATGCCTTAGTTCGGAGTTGAGAGATTCCTCCAAGAATAGATGCTTTTGAGAATAAATTGCATATGAGCTCCATGAGAGTGTGTTGAGCATGTTTTAGTTCAGAGATGGTAATTCCTCCTTGAACATGACTAGTTATGAGAATTTCATGCATTTTGGGTTGTTAGGTGTAGTTCCTACTCCCTTGTGTTGCATTGAGTATGTTTTCCTCCTTTGTTTATGTGCATTTAGATTAGTTGCATGCATGATGGGTTGCTAGTCTAGAGTCGTGGCCTTAAGAAGTGCCTAGAGTGTCATTCGAGGATGAATGTTCCCAAGAGGGAGATATTGTAACACCCGAGAAACTAGTAGGTTAAACTAGAGCTTTACGTGAGTGTTCTAGAGCTTGACATGAGGGTTAGAGTCGTGAATTTAGCTTCACGTACTTAGAATGAAGGGTTTAGGGGTTGAACATTAAGGTACGACTCCCCAAGGACAAACCAAGGGTCCTTAAGGAGGACCCTAGGACTGCCTAAAAGTTGTCCAAAAACAATCCACCCATAAGTGGGACCCATGCCCTGTAGGTGGATCCACGCCTCGTGGATGGCCTCGTGGGTCAAGGCCCCTAAAAACACTTCCTCAAACCACCACCCACAATTGACCAGCACGACCCATGGGTCCACTCACGGCCCGTGGGCGGGGTCTCCTGGGTGAGGCAACCTGTTGGTCTTAGAAGGTTAAGTGAGGGTATGATGGAACTTTCACAAATAAATTAGGGGTTAAGTGGTATCACTTTATATTAGTTTAGACAGCCTATATAAAGACTTTAGACCCTTAATTAAGTCATCCTAATCATTATTTCTAAATCCCTAAATCAAACCCAATTTCCTCCGAGAAATTCTCTCTCTAGAAAGTGAAGAAGAAGAAAAGAATCAAGCTAGGTCAAATTCCTCCAATCTTCAGAGCTTTGTGAGGGCCTTGTATCCAAGGTATGATAGCTTATTTATCCATGGAGCCCCCTAGAATTCCCCCAATTGTGAAGATGAATCCCCAATTCTAGTTAGGGTTCCTTCCTATATTGTGGGTATTGTTGTATGATTGATATAATTGAGTGGATAATGGTTGTTTATGATTGTTTATGATGTAATTATATGTTTTTAGTATGATTATACATGTATTCTTGATTAACCTAAGATTCTAGGGTGAATTTGATATAGTTTGGTTTTATGCCATGAAAGAGGAAATTGAGGGCTTTGATGTGATCTTCTAAGATTGATGAATTACTTTATGAATTGCTTGAGATTGAGCACCTAGATATGAATTGCTTAAAAGTAAAGCTTGTAAATATGTATTGATTAGATTAAGGCTTATATGATGAATCATGACTAGTAGTGTTGAGTTTGAGTTTATATGATGATATATGATTAGAATTGATTGATAATGAAGCATGTGGTTAGATTTTCTTGAGAATTAGGCATATATAATGATCATGTGAAGTAAAGCTTTGAAAGTAAGGCTTGTAGTCATGAATGTTAATTGCTAGGGCTTTGAGAGTAAAGCTAATATGATGAACTGTGTATGTTAAGGCTTTAAAAGTGAAGCTTATAGGATAAATGTTAGAATTCTAGATATGACGATCAAAGGAAAGACTTGAACCTCAAAGAGGTAAAATATGAGAATTGTGCATGTAGTGATTTGATTACTTGAATTATGATTATATACATGTATAATGTAGTCATTCTAGATGTGTTGACATGATATGAGCTTTGACCCTTGAAAGGGCAATATATGATATTATGTATATTTTATGAAGATTATGTACATGCTTTAAGAACACTTTGAGAGTAAAGTGATTATTATTATGACCTTGTTGTGTGTTAATGAAAGGATAATCTCATTTACACACATATGTATGATTATGATATGATTTGAAAGGTTTTCTCACTATATGATGATTCTACAGTTGGAAGACTAGTCTCACCTAATGAGTCTCTATGAAGAAATGGACGGTGAAAGGTTATTCTCACGCATGATCTATGAGCTACAGTATGAGTTATGTTGGATTGAGTGTCACACTACAAAAAAATCAGCATTTAGCGACAGACGAAATCCGTCGCTAATCGATGATATTCCGTCGCTATATCGGATTAGTGACGGATTAGCGATGGATTGTCAGTTGTTACTATTTTGCTCGTTAATAATCTCTTAGTGACGAAAAAATGAGTTCCGCCGCAAGTTTAGCGACGTCTTAAAGACGAACAATATTTGTTGCCACATTTTAGTGACAGATTAATCCATCGTTATACTTATAAAATTTGTTGCAAATTTCATAATTTATTTCGTCACTTTGGATAACTTCGCGACAGAGTGTCGGTCACTAATATGTCGCAAAATATTCTGCACATTTTCCACTTAAAAGTTCGTCGCTATTCCGTCGCCAATATTTTTTTATAGAAACGACCAAATCATCATTACATTTGTTGCTAAAAAATTTCTTTTAAAATAATTTTATTTATTTATTTTAAATCTACACTGCCAAAATAAATTAAATGACAATTATTAAATATCTCTAAAATAACCAACATTCACATGAAATAATACGTAGACTGTTCAAAATATGTAGATAGCAAAATTTCAAATCACATATTTTTAGTGCAAAACATCAAAAACAATGTATCAACTATTCTTAAAAGCAGCTACATTCATAAATTATTGTTACTGCACAATTTGTAATTTCCAATACAACAGACAATATCAAAAGTTAAAGTTGCAGGGGACAATGGGATAGCATCGTCGTCACTTGAAAATAAGGCATCAACCTCATTAGTAGTAGCAGGAGAAGGCACTGTGAGGGTCAAAGGTGACGGATTGTCAACGGGAGTAATCATTTCTTGTACCCGCTCCATAATAACAGGAAGAAAATGATTAGTAAGTGCAGGAAGCATTTCCTTTACCAATTCATCCATATTTGTTGTTGATGCTGATTGAGAAACTGAAGGTCGTACAGATGATGAGCCACAAAGCTTATGCTTGTAGTAATTTTTTGCTTCATATCCAAGACCGTATATTCTTCTCTTCTTTTCTCCACCTGCAGCTTGGTAATATACTTCAGATTGATCAATATCAGATTGAGATGTCATTTTTTCCTGTAAGATTTCTTCATATGTTTCCTGTAATAAATAGAGGTAAAGAGAGGGCATTAAAGATTAGGAAAAAATTATATTGGTCAACTATGTAAGTTTCTAAAGAATAGGAAACCACACACTTTACATTTGTAAGAAGGGCATCTCTAACCCAAGACAACCAATGCAAAAGAACTCACACTGGTGCTATTTCTGTCAGCAAAACTCAGCAAATATCAACCATGTCCTTCTACACTGTAGTTACTACTGAAGCTTGGAACTTCTACCTTATAGCTTTTGGATTGAAATGGGTCATGCCTCAGACAGTGAAGCAAGCCTATGAAAGTTGGTATTTTTGGAGAGTTGATAAAATCATCAGAAAGATTTGGGGAATGGTCCCAACAGTCATCTTTTGGTATTTATGGACAGAAAGCAACACCAGATGCTTTGCTAGCACAAAAACTCAAGGTATTTATAAAGCTGATGTTTAACAATTTCAACTTCCATGTATCTAAAGTTGTGACACTTTTTACATGGACATCTAACTTTGTCACCACTCATGCGATTCATTTGAGAACATTCATATTGGATAAATTTATCCACGCCATCTATGAAACTAGAGTTATAGCCCCTCGACCATCCAACCTCTCATACATCCAACTACGCTCTAGATTATTCATGTTCCTATTCATGTTTAAATAAATGAAACAGTTAGTAACAAGCACAAGTTGATTGAGGACTACTTCCGATAACAAGCACATCTTTTGAGAACATGCATACTGGAAAGTCATTGATTCTCATTTATAATCAAAATTTGGTCAAAACATACAGATTTACATAACAAAATCAGTTGCTGAAATTGCTCACTAGGAAAGCTGGAAAAAAAGAATATTAGACAGTCGCAGAAACATCCCCACCAAAATTAGTTCTCCTTGGGATTTATAAAAAGTAATTCGAGAATCTAAGAAATGAAGAGAAGCACATCAAGGATAGGTATGAACACAATTAAATCTTCAATAGGATGAACTCACCAACCTCATGGCGGAATGAAATTTCAGTATTCACACTGAAGAACAAACACAATATAAGCTCGAGAGAGAGAGACAACAGTTGGTAGAATCAATGACTCACGCATCAGCCAAAGGAAAATATCAGCTCAGCTAGCAAAGATCAGACATTGGAATGACTGCAATGACTGCAGATACATACAAAACCCTTGGTATCATCTACCAAGTGTTTTGTTCACTATATTCAGATGTTTCAGAGTGTATTATTTTGATCCCAATTTGTTTCCTTTTACTATTAGGTTGGCCACTTCTGGGCCAATACTTTTGATATTTTTATTATATCTTGTTGAACTTATCTTCATGATAAAAAAATGGCCTTTTTAGGCCACAAAAATATTTTAAAAACAATGACAACAATCTTCTTCCTAATTACAATCAGTAAAGTAAATACCTTGAGAGTATATCTTTAGCTAAATCAAGGGAAAAATAAAGAGCAAGACTTACTTCGAGTGAATGACAACCAAATACTAAGTATAATGTTATAACAATGGATACCAGCAATATTTAAACATCAGATGTCTTGGTTATTAACGAGAACAATAGAACAAATAGCAACTAAACACTTAATATGAATCACTTGTTGTCTTGAGTTGCATATTCAAAGTGCTATTCTACATGTTCCTCTTTGCTTGTTCAATTGGTTGATTATATAAATATGTCTAATTTTTTTCAAAATCACAGTCATGCTTACTTAAAATTGCTTCTTTGTTTTCATGTCATATGCTTGTATCTTATCCGCCCAAATGCAAGAGACTATTTTCATAGATTCTCAGCTAAACAACATCAGAATACCAATTACAAAATAAAAAAGAAGTCATATATCATACAAGTCAAAAGGTCCTTAAATCGTAAAACCAAAATCACCGCAGAAGTAGCTTCTAAGCTAGATTCAATATTACAGTAACATTATTTATCAGAAAAATGAACTAAACACAATTCTTGTCAAGTTCCTAACTCTATTGATAGAACTCATTTGCAATAAAATGCAAATGAGCATAGTAGTATTGTTGCAATTCATGTGAAGCAGAGCACACATCAGGAACCTAAGAGGAATAATGAGGAAACTATTCACAATAAACAACAGGAAAACAATTTCAACAATCCCCTGCACAATGATAGACATATGTATGCCACTCAATCTTATTTCCCGAAAGTTTAGAATGACTTTAAGAAATGCACCCCCTCAACCAAAAAATAGAAATGTCCTACAAAATCCCAACCCTCCCAATGACCACATTCAACCTCCCCAAACCACCGAAACAACTCCCAAAAAGACCAAATACCAGCTCATGCACCCTTTACTGTTATTCAATCTTTTGCAGCAAAATTTTCTTATTGCAATTGGAAAACTACAAGCAACTATTATGTAGCTGTGGGAGGGGGAGAAAGAGAGATACCTTTAAGCGGAGAGAGTAAAGTGATAGTAAGTAGTGACAAACAATGAAATTTAGCTGCAATAAGAAAACAAAATTAAGCAAATCAGTGTGCAATTTACTTTCACAAAAGCAAATAAAAGTAAATCACTGTAATGTTTGAACCCTAATCCCAATTTTTTAGAAAATCTTACTTCGAAAAACCCTATTTTCAGAATACCCAAACTACTAAAATCACTATTTTCAGAACACCTCAAACTTACTTCGAGCTAAAGGAAATGGAAAGAGTTGAAAGTTATAAAACCCTATTTTCAGAATATCGGCACTGATAAAACCTTTATTTTCAACACATCTTAATATTACTTCAAACTAAATGAAATGAAAAGAGTTGAGAGCTAAAAACTCTAATTTTCACAAACCCATCAGAGATAGAGAGATGATAGTTTGAGAGCTCACTTTTTAGATCGAAATGGAGGATTGAAGGAGATGATAAGAGTTAGAGAGCTTACTTTGAGATGAAGATTGAAGGAGATGGGAGTTTCTGTCACACCCCTAACTAAAAGGGGCAGACATCAAAGATATACACAAGCACCTGCTAAATATCTTACTAATCTCATGCCAAAGCTGTAGATTCATAAGTAGCGGAACCTATATGAAGACACATACTAAAACATAGATAACAAAATGGTACGTTGGGCTAATTTACAATGGAAGCAAGACTAAGTCTACGAAGCCTCTAAAGAGTATGCCTCTGAGAATCTGATAACTAGTCAGGACAGGGCCCCGACATACCCATTCTGATATATGTACATACGTAGAAAAATATAGGCTCTATATATCTGATAGCTCCAGGTAGAGGTGGAGCTTAGCAACTGCTAAACTGGAAGTCTCTAGTCTACTGAAAATGCTTGTTGTCCTGAGTACCTGAGCATGTAGTGATACAAATGAAACGCCAAAATAATAGGGACGTCAGTACATACAAAACATGTACTGGTATGTAAAGAAACTGAATAACAAGTAGACATCAAATATCATGATAGGAAAATCTGAGCATGTGTATGCAGGAGACATAATCCGTAACTGGAATTGTGACCAACCTCAAGGGTCCTCATCGAACATTTCATGGCTTAGTCATTTATATATATATAATCCCTATAATTTGCCTAAGTGATATCTTTACTTCATTATATCGCTTATTTGCTCTTTGTAAAGCTAACTGCCAGGGAATCACATAATGGCCTACTGACGGCGATTAGTGAACCCTGTATGGCATCTGTAGTCCACTGTCACGACCACGTGTGAAATCTCATAGGTCTGGTAATGAGGTCTATCAAGGTACGCCCCCAGGGCTCCTGTATGGTCTGCCCGCAGGCCTGTATCAGTCAGGTGAATCCACGACGGGAAATTCCAACTGACTATTTCTGAATTATGTGCACAGAGTAGCGTCACACGTAGTAGCCCTAAATATACCCACCCTATGCTGCAGAGTAGTCTATAATCTCAACTGCTTGCAATTATTTATAATAATTAATTCATTAATCACATAGCTCGTGATACAATTCGTGATTACATTCTTTAGCTTGAGAATCATATATCTTGTGACCTATACACTTACGAACAG
>NW_006239209.1:321238-325447 GCF_000226075.1 Solanum tuberosum | reverse complement strand
TCCTTTGCTGACAACTTTATCTATAACATAAAATGATAAAAGGATAGTATAAGAAACTAATCAAGAGTCACAACAATGCCAAAAACACAATAATGGTTCGCAAGAGATAATCTCAACAATTACCATAAATGAGTGGTGTATCACCACACCCTTCTCTTTCTCTACTTTCCAAGTAGGCTTATGACTTATTTACATGTTTAGTATTAATCCTCATCCTTTAACCATAAAGAACCATCCCCCTTAATCATCCACACTTAACATAAAAGTAAAACTCATGGCCTCCGATCACCATCCCACCGGTTCCTTGTTAACGATGTCAAATTCCTTTATAATCTCATAGTTTAAGTTGGTAGAGAACTAATGCCATAAATTAAAATAATAGGAGCTCATATAACCAGCTACAACATATTCTTAGCGACTTAGGAATTTCATCAAACACTTGGTGAGCGACAAACTTTCAAGAACTATAATAGTCGCGTTCTTTATACCTTGCCTTCCATTTTAATGTAACCAGCTTACTTCCCCAATACAATACCATTGACCACTCATTTGGTCAAAACAACAGCCAACACAACCTTCTACAAACTCCCTCCTCACCAAAACATCAAATACAATGGGTAAAACATAGACTCACGGCATCCTATCACCGTCCCGTGAGTCCTACCCGTAAATTATACTTAAAGCATCCTTGGAATACTATTTATGAAGATAGAAGAGGATTCATACCTATATATCAAAGAAAAACAGCCCCTGCCCTTCTTTATTCTCCAAGAACAATACTTTTTCCTTCAAGAAAACATTTAGCTAAGTATATCTATAGGTCTATGGAGAGGAAGACACTTGATTCTTGAAGAAAACAACTTACCTTTAGCTTTGGTGGATTGAAGATGAGAAAAACTTGAAGAAATAGCTTGAAACCAGTCCTTACACGTTCTTGAGTATATGAGAAAGTATATCCCAAACTTCTAATATAAAAACAACAAGTTTGGCCGACTTTCTCTAAAGTGTCACATGTCCCGCAGTGATTGGGCAGAGCACTTGTCTGTCGTAGAATGAACATAACTTTTTACTCCGATATCATTTTAGCAAGTGGTTTATTTTTCTGGAAACTAGACTCAAATACCTTCAATTAGATAGGTTGTAGGCCCTCTAACTCGTTATATATTAGGAGATATGCTCGTTCTAAGTCAGATGAGAAATGAGATCATTTGTAGTATTCCTCCACAATGAACTTTTAAACTTTAATCTTTTCTTTAATGATCTCTTTGACCTAAAAACTTTTGTTTAACCCTTCAAATGACTAAATATAAAGGTTACATGGTATGCTTAACCATTTTCAATGATATACCTCCCCCGATATCACATTTATGCAATGGTGTTTACGAGTCGCAAATGTATTTTAAGTTACGAGATATTACAGTTTCAGCCATCGGAGAGCTTACAACGTCATTACTTTGAGAGATGAGAGTTTCTGGTGAAAATGGAAAGTGTGGGGTGAAAATTGAGAGTGAAGTGATTTAGCTTAGACAAAAACATAATTTGGCAACAGCCTTAGTGACGGATTTCAATATCCGTTGCTAGGAAAAATTATATTTATTTAGATTTAATTCTAGCGACAGATTTTTCCATCACTATATAAATTAAATTTTATAAAAAATAGATTTTTAAGTTTAGTGACGTTTTTTCGTCGCGGAATATTAATTAAATTGGTCACACTTACTTGGTTGCCAAATTCGTAGCGAAAACTAGGGTGCCAAAATTTCGTGCTCATTTTTAGCGACCAAACAAATTTTTCGTCGCCAATCCGTCACTATATCATAACTCAAAAAATTATTTGCAATTCTTGCAACAAAATGTATATTTCGTTGCGAATCCGTCGTTATATAGTGACAGAATAAAATTTGTCGCTAATATCCATCGCTAAACACTATTTTTTAGTAGTGTCAAGACATTCTTCCATAAATATGAACTTAAGTCAAGACTTAATATGAACTCAATTGGAAATTATGCTTAGCACCTAGCGGATATTGCCAATAAGATGGAAACTCCTCCGTTAGTAGAGGGCGGGTTTCTAGAAGAGGTCTCATGAGATGGAAGCTCCTTCGTTAGTTGAGGGCGAGTTTCTAGTAGCAACCTCCTTATCCCATAAACTGCGTGCCCTCGTAGGTTACTTAGCTATTGGATCCACCTAAGCTAAGAGTATGGTTCTACCTTAGGCAAGTAGGACAACCACTTTTCGGTGTGCGGTAGACACCAGATTCCATGTTAAGCTCACATGGTCTATGTCGGTTAAGGCTAAATTCCCACAACAAGAATATGAATTATTAACTAGGGGTACTCAAGAAGCTTCACTTAGTATGAGTGAGATTATGGGATATTATTCATGCATTGCACAAGTATGCTTTGAGGGTATTCATGGTATGTTCCTTTTATGTTATGATGATCTATATGTTGAATATGTTTATGGCTTATGCTTATGATGTATGCTTAGTTTGGATTGTAGCTTGAAAGGCCCTTCCAATACATGTGTGACTAAAGGTGAATGTTCCCTTGTCCATGAGAAGTAAGCTAAGGATGAGATCAAAAGATGATAGATATGAATGAGGACCTAAAGTGACTTGCTTAGCATGGGTGGGATTATGGGGTCTTATCCATGCATTGCACAAGCTTGCCTTGAGGTGGCTTATGAAGTGTTTCTTATGTCATGTTAAACTAGATACATTGATTATGCATATAACTATGTTGTTATCCCTTATGATTATAGCCTATGTCTTATGATGATGTATCTTATGCTTATGACTTATGTTATTGTCTCTTATGATTATGGTATATGTCTTATGTTGACTAATGTCTCTTATATGCTTATGTTGATGATATATGCTAGCTATCATATTTAGTACATTATTGTACTAACACATACTTTTTCCTACATTCTTATCAAATGTAGGGTTCGGCAATATTGACCTCCATCCTCGTGGCTAGGTTCATATTAGATCAAGAAGAGAAGTTTTGGTGAGTCCTCATAGTATCGAGGACTTGATCACCCCTTTCCTTTTATGTCTTTATTTTATGATTACTACTATTGTATGGGCTGTGTCCCTAACTCTTTTCAAAGTATTAGATGGTTTGAGACAACTGTAAAAGAC
Organism: Solanum tuberosum; assembly: GCF_000226075.1. NCBI lineage: Eukaryota > Viridiplantae > Streptophyta > Magnoliopsida > Solanales > Solanaceae > Solanum > Solanum tuberosum. The sequence continues at coordinate 322,301 of NW_006239209.1, read as the reverse complement.
TTCCGCTTCGTGTTATGAGACTTCGATTGTTATGAAAAATATTTTAAATTTCCATACTTTTCTATTATCTTATGTTATGATATGCTAAGTGTCTTACATTGAGCCTTCGAGGTTCTATGTACCTTGTTACATCTAGGGGGAACCCCTGGATTGTGACAGGGCAAGAGGCCCAAAATTATCCCTCAGACTCAATATCAAGTGAAATACAAGAAATATAACCCGGATCAGCTCCACGGGCCACCCAAAATGCTTTCTTGAGCTTAAAAATATAAGGTTAAACCCAAATAATCCTTCGAGCCGACTAGAGTGCTTCCTGGATCTTATCTGTCAATAAAAGACGCGAGAAATCATATGTTTAAAGAAACCCACCCTTTTTGTCCCAAAACTCTTTTACAATTAGTGTTTTTCCTTCCAAAATAACAAGTCCCCATAGTGAAATCAACAGGTTTCATGAAAAAGCCTCTTAAAAATGATAAATCCCAAGAAAGTGATGAAAATCTTTTAAAAGTTCTTGAGTTCTCTTAAATAAGATCAATAACATGCTTCCTCAGAGCCCAAAATAGGTTGAGTGCTGTAATAAGCTCGTTTAAGGGTCTTAATTACATCTTCCCCTCATTTATGAACCAAAACATGTCAAAAGCATATGTCATGCACATGATTTCATACAAAACACAATCAAACTATTCTTTAAATCAATCACGCCACACAAACAATTGGGTGGACATCCGCTATAGTACAATCATACTAACCCGGACTCCGGTCATTCCAAGACTAAGGCCTCAGGCTCACAAACACAATAATAATACGATAAAAGCCCGAAATTAACAAAAAAGACACACATTCGTACCAACCCAATCCAACACGCGTAAATCAAAGTTTAAACCACCTAGAAGCATTGTAAGGATCCTACATTGCCAACCATGACTAAGGATTATCCTAAGCTAAGGTTTTATGACTAAAAATTAAGCTTAACCCAAAAATGGCCAAAAGGATAACTAAGCATCATACAATCCTAAATTCTCAACCTAAAACTTCCTAACGGTCAATGCTACTCAATATATAT
>NW_006239209.1:278068-320727 GCF_000226075.1 Solanum tuberosum | reverse complement strand
TATATATATATATTACCTAACTAACCCAAGTCTAAAAAGGAAGAAACCGTAAGCTCTGAAAAGCTGATGAAACTGACAAAAATCTTATACGATATCAGATTCTCCGATTGACTAAAGTCAACTCTTTCAACGTAAACCTTTTTAAAAGGGAAAAACTTACTCAAAGCTCTTTCGACTACCTCAGAAAGTGTGCCACCCATCTCGATACACCACATACACTACATATAAGCTATGGAAATAGGCAAAACAATAAATTTACACAAAAACAAGTAAAGGACCACGAGGTCATTACCTTTTAGCATATTGTCAAAATAAAGTTGTGGTCAATTCTCGTGACGAGACAATATTGTTCAGCATCAAGGATAAATAATTAGTACTTTTTAATGATTCCTAAGTTCCATACAATGAATAGCAAATAATGTGTCTATAGGAATACATATTTATTAGAAATCACTTATGTTAGTGTGAAATATAAGTTGTTTTAAGGAGAGTTTTGTAAGACCAATTCTCCACACACTTAAGAACCAAACAATGTTTATGACTGGAAAAAAAATGAGAATCAAAATCAGTTAAATGGTTAATTGTATGACTTATATGTTGTCTAGATATACATCAAATCTCAACGGTTCAAAGATATTAAATCTAACAATTGACTGAGTATATCCGATAACTGTTCATTCAGAAAATTCAAAAGAAAACCTACTTATTCAAATGCAATTAATCCTTAATTACGAATTACACAATTTTTCCATGCATATGTTTTACCAATATAGTTATTCCCCATTCATGTGGGAAATTGTTAGATTTTTATTAAAGTTGAAATCTTAAAAGAAGAGGTAGAATGTCAATTGGAAAATGGAGGGAAATAAGGTGCAGGGAAAATAAAGTTCATTTCTCTCTCATTGGTGGTGGGTGATAAGAAGGTTTGTTGTGTTTTTAAATAGAAACACTCATTCTAGTATCAAAAAGCTAAGAAGAGGGTCTCCCATCGCGTTGTCAGCGTTATCCATAACCTCAGATATGGTAATAGGATTAAATTCCTTTAAGATGCCTAGTAAATTCTGTGATTTCGAATATTTATTCTTTTCCTTTTAAAAGTTTCTTATTTCTATCTTTCCAATTATACATATTTTCTGATTTTTAAAATTTGAACACATATATATATATATATATATATAACTATTGATTGCTAGAAGCCAAAATTCCTTTGGTATGGTCCATTTATAACACATATATGGGGTAGTGAAAGAAGGCCAAACACTAAAATTATGATTTATTTTGGCCAAAGACGTGCCACCTCTGCCATTCTCTTTATTTGATATGCAGGAACAAGCCAACATTAATACTTGTCTTGTAAGGAAGAGTTTCATTTTTAAATTTCATTAATGTGACTAATATCCTCCTCTTCTTGAAACTAGCTAATATACGTGGCTACTTCTCTTTTCACTCTTTCTTTTTCATTTCTTTTTCAGATCAAGGATGGGTCCCCGGTGTAATAATAGCGTGAAGAAAATATTAGGATCTATGACGTTTATATACTTTCTTCGTTTCAATTTATCTGATGTAATTTCATTTGCATGAAGTTTGGAAAAGAAAACAAAATTTCAAATTCGTAATCTAAAAGAAGTTATAATAGTGTGAAAGACAGTATTATGATCCGTGACGCTTATATATTTTCTTCATTTCAATTTATCTGATGTAATATGATTTGCTTGAAGTTTGAAAAAGAGAAAGAAGGAGTTTGAAATTTGTAATCTAAAATAAGTTATAATAGAGTGAAATACAATATTAAACTGTGACGCTTATACACTTTCTTTATTTTAATTTATCTGATGTAATTTGATTTGCATGAAGTTTGAAAAAGAAAGAAAAATGTTTGAAATTTGTAATTTAAAATAAGTTATAAATGTTTGTGTGGCTATAAATTATTTCATTAAGGATAAAATAGATATTTTAAAATTAAATTATTACTAAACATAAAATATGTTATTCATTAATTTTTTAACCCACTAAAGAAGGAACTTTTATAAATTGAGATAGAGAAAGTAACAAATTTAGAGTTGTCTTTGTTTGGGTCTACTAGGTGCTAGCTAGCAAGTAATGCGAGCTAGCCCTATGTCCCACATATATGATGAGATTAACTAGTATCCAATGACCGTGGTTGCTTATCTTACGTTGTCATGAAGTAATTCTAAGGTTTACAATATATAGGTAAATTTTCAATTATGTAACCTTTTAATATTTGATTACAAATAAGGAAACTAATATTATGAAGTAACTTGGACTCTTAAGTTTATTCTAGCTGAGTTTATTTAAGATTAGGACCCATCTTACCAAATATAAGAGCATGTCACACTTTTATCATCATTTTCATCAGATTAATTGTATCATTGTTTCTTCAACACCATCAAATTCATTTGAAGTAATTTGAGGCAATCAATAGCACAATTCTATAACTTTTTGTTCATTATTTTTTATATGAGAATTTAGAAATGTGTAGAATTAAGCAAGAAGGCTGTTTTTCTCATTAGTTCATTCAATTAGGGACACAACAAATTAAAATTATCTGACAATGTAAAATAAATTCTCAAGTGTATATTAGTTAATCTCGCACTAGAAATAGATGAGTAAAGCTTGAAGCTAAAGAAGAGATAAACAGGCTGACCTGGATGATATGGTGTGAAAGGATTTGACATCTAACCTAAAACCTTAAGGAAATTAGCGGAGCAACATTAATGTAATTTCATTGGGACATTCTCTCGCCTCTAGCTAATTAATAAGTAATACTTATCCGTCAATTTATATGACCAACTTTCCTTTTTAGTCGGTCCCAAAAAAATGATACTCTATTCGTTCAACTTTCCTTTTTAGTTGTCCATTATACTATTTTGGGATGTCCAACAACACTTGTCCACTTTATGAAATCAATGAATAATCTTACATTTAGTTCCTAATTTATCCTTATCATTAATTATAGTCATTTTTCTATTACATTTTTCGAGACATTGTATTTATTATATTCAAATGCTGATATAGTAAAATTACCCTTTTAATATTTTATTTAAAATATAATTAGACTTAATAAGTTTTTAATATTTTGAGATGAGTTAATATTAAGAATTTTGAATAAATAAAAAATTATCTTTTCAAAACAACTAATTAGTAAAAGAATTGGGATAAGGATCTGAAAAATACCTCAACTTTGGTCGGATTTGTTGTTGCGATACTAAACTTTCATAAGGACCTATTACCTCCCTAGACTATTTAATATCGTATTGTTTACCCCCTAAACTATTTAATAGTGTATTTTAAAAGTATATATGTGTCCACGTGGACACATATATACTTTTAAAATACACTATTAAATAGTTTAGGGGGTAAACAATACGATATTAAATAGTCTAGGGAGGTAATAGGTCCTTATGAAAGTTTTAGTATCGCAACAGCAAATTCGATCAAAGTTGGGGTATTTTTCAGACCCTTATCCCAAAAGAATTTAATTCAATTGAATTTGAGTTGAGAGTATTTTTAGACTAAAAGGTGGAAGGAGGAGTAATTTTTGAACCAAAAACACCAATGGAGTATATTTTTAGACCAAAAAGTCGATTGAGGGTATTTTTGAACCTTTTCCAATAGGTCAGGGGTATTCTTGACCCTTTTCCGTTTATTATATTCAAAGGTTGATATAGTAAAATTACCCTTTTATTTGTAGTTTTTTAAGAGGGGTGCAAAATCAATAGTGGACAAGTATAAATGAACAGAGGAAGTACATATTACTCCCTCTGTTAAAAAAAGAATGACCTCCTTTCTGTTTTAGTTTGTTTAAAAAATAATGACCTCTTTCTTTTTTTGGTAACATTTTAATTTCAGTTTTCCACGTGGCATGTTTAAAAGCCACAAGATTAAAAGGACAATTTTGTACATTTGACATAACTTTAATTTAGGACCACAAGATTCAAAAGTCTTCTTTATTTTCTTAAATTCTGTGTCAAATCAAACTAGGTCACTTTTTTTAAATAGGAGGAAGTACGATTTAACTTTAAAATGCTTATTTTACCCTTAATAAAATGATTTATAGTTCACAAACATCTATCACAACTACAAATTTTAAAAATCTTCCTTTCTTGTACGAAAAAGAATCGGGAGTATACACTGCTAGATTAGAAACAAAAAGAAATCGTGGATTGAAATGTAAATAATACATATTTAACGGCCTTTTGATTCATAATATTTCTCTTTTCCTCTTTACACAGAGAAATGGAAACCGAAAGTGGTAGGTAGGTAGGTAATATATAATACTATAAATTACAAATAAATAAACAAAAAAAGCAATGAAACGTAGAAGCAGATAAACTGTTAAAAGATAATAAAAGAGTAAAATTCATGCAGCACACACCACAAGCACCGGTGTTTGAAGGGGCTGCAAGTTCACTTGTGCTAGTTGCTCGCCAAGTCGCTCCTCATTCTCATTGTTGTTTGCCATCGATACTGGGACTACTCCGGGCGTGTTAATTCCTTGTTCATCGTTGGAATTAATGTCCTCGGAATCAAGAGGATGAATCTGTTCTGAGTTTATTACGAGCTCACACACTTTTTTCTCTAAATCTACCGATGGCTTCGCGTTTCGGTAAATTCCATACAACAACATTTGAATCATTCCCAGAAAGAAACCCAACACATTCGGCAGCTGTATAAAATTCAAATTAAGTTTTATGAGAATTTATTCTTTTAAATATAGTACAAATTAACTCTAGTACTACTATAAATAAATTTTAAAAAAATGATTACTTAGATCATTTTCTAGTTTAGTTTGGTTGAATTGTACGATGACGAAATTAATGTGGAACAATAAATGTATGAATATTAAGCAGTTGGTAAGCAATAAAGACACATCATGTTCATGTTCGAAATTAGTGGTTCTTTTTGTTGCCTTTGTAAGTAGGTTGGTTTTAGTTACCTTGTCTAAATAGCACGCAACCCAAATTGTTCAATGTACCAAATAATTAATGTAGAGTGTATATAATATTTTTTTTATATAAGAATTTTGACTAATATTTTACGATGTATTTTTTCATCATATTGATATATAAAAAATTGCAAATTATAGTATTTATTTTATAGCTTTTTAATATCTAAATTTTTTTATTTAAAATATTGAATTAATGTAATCTAATTTAATTTAAAAATTAGTCAAATTGACTTTCAAAAAACGGAACATGACAACTAAAAAGGAAGGTACATTTAATTAGGTGCAAGTACTTACTGCAATACACAAGTCCTTTAGAAGGAGTCCATAACCAAACCACATGATAGCACTCAAAGTAAGAAAGAAAGAGAGGGTGAAAGGCATGAATTCCACACTCTTTGTTCGAACCACTTGAAACTGAATTTTAAAAAAAAGAACATAAAAACTGTTAGAAATTGTAATTAATTAATTTTCGAATTGACATTATTAATGATAGATAATCCATCATGTCATGTTTAATTACCACGATGCTAAGAGGTGCTGCAAAAACACCCACTGCTACGGTTACACAAATCCAACCAACAACTTGTACGCGTAGGACTCCATTCAAAGGGAATAAAGTGATTAAAAATATGAGTGTGTACAATCCTCCGATCAATAATACCAAAAGCCGCACCGTCTGCCTCTGTTTAATTTGCATATTCAAAACATCAATCAATTTATATATGTAACACTTGTTGAAGATAAGGGAATTAAGCTGACAAGTTGAACAACATGGTACAATAAACCAGGGGCGGATTTATGTTGAACGAAAGGGGTTCATCCGAACCCCCTTCGTCGAAAAATTACACTATATATATAAGATTAAATTTTTAATATACGTGTATATATATATACTATTGAACTCCCTAACATACAGCAAAGGCGTAGCTCAGTGGCGTTGGGGGTCCATTGAACCCCCTGAACATACAGCAAAGGCGTAGCTCAGTGGCGTTGGGGGTTCAGGAATTCGCCCTACTACATGCGAGGTCGCGTGTTCGAACCCGGGCAGAGGCGTTTTTTTATCAGCTTATATTTTAGGCGTTTTAATCTTTTGCGTGTTTGAACCCGGGCAGAGGCATTTTTTTTATCAACTTATATTTTAGGCGTTTTAATCTTTAAAAATAATAATAATGCAATCAGAAAAACGATGTTTAGTTCCAAAAAAATTAAAACGCTGACTGGCAATTTAGAATTTATTAGTTTAATCCCTAATTATAAAATCAAATATTAAAAAACTCTTTTCTTCTTGATTCGACAGTTTAATCCGACCCGTTTATTTGTGGATATTATTTATGTGATTAATTTTTTTTTGAACCCCCTTGATGAAAATCCTCCCTCCGCCACTGTACCTAACTGCCAAGTTTAGCCAAGGAAGAGATGCTGGTGAACCCAGGAAAGTGTTCAAAGGAGAAATGACTCCTGCCATAAGCTCTTGTTTGAGCTGGTAAACAAGTACATCTTGCCCAGATGTGAAAGAAGGAATGAAGCAAATTGCTTGGACATGTTAGTCATGGATGTAATAGATCAAGGGATGCTGGTGAATCTGCCTTCTCTAATGGTGAAGCATATGACTAGGGCAACAGAAGGATCACATGCTTTGCCCTATGGGTTCTGGCTGACCAGGGTATTCACCCACTTTAAAGTTCCCCTGAATGTGGGGAAAAGGGGAGGAAAGAAGGACATGATCAGTAAGTCTACACTTGCAGAGTGTGACCTCCTTCCCAAGGCGCTTGGTTGTAAGAGTAATAGCTTGATCACACAGTTGATCAATGAACTTGAAGAGGCAAAGGCTGAAAAGGCAAAGGTAGAGGCTGAAAATGTAGTGTTGAAAGCAGAGGTTCAAAAGGTGAGGTTTTGGCACATCACAAAAGGCTGCAGCTGCATGAAATAATAAAATCCTAGCCCACATTTCCTCTCCTACCTCCTCCAACAAAGAACCCGGTCCTTATTTCCTACTGCTTCGTTATGTGTGGCAAAGTCCTATTCTTTCTAAGACCCCATTTGAGATGTTTTTCTAGTTTCTTGTCTGGTTTATAGTAAGTGGCAGTTATAAGCAGATTAATGTTACTATTCTTTAGTTGGATGCATGCATAAAATTTCCTTTGGCTTAAAATGATGTCTTTTTCTGACTAATATCGTTGGATTTCGTTTTGACAATTACTTGGCGATCCTATACCTAGTGGCCATGTGGTATAAGTTTGATATTCCTCACTTGATTAAATGTTTTTGCTTTTCGATGATGCCAAAAGGAGGAAGATAACATGATAACTGACTGTGTGGTTTGATACTGAAAACATTGATGATTACGATGGAGAAGGACCTGGTTCTTGGTTGCTTATACTAGAGATTTCTGATGAAAGAATCAGGTTCCTGCTGCAAATTTGGTTTTATGTATTATGTTAGGTTGTAATTCTGATTTTGCTTAATGGAAATTGAATTTTTTAATCTTGTCGTGTTTTGTAATATTCTTGTCACACAACAATCAATTTTGAATGTTTGATTAACGACATTTTCTTTGCATGAGATTTGGATTTGTACGATCCTTTATGTTCTTTTATCATTTTGTTCCATTTGAAATATTAAGGCTGATAACTGTTCTCCCAAGGAGTAACTTACCAGTTTCAAAAAAAAAACTGTTCTCGCGAGGAGCATCCCATTCTTCTGACTGAGGCACTACTTAACCATGAGGCGAATCGAGAGAAAATAATGTAAATCATTTTTGATACATTCAATGTTCCAGTCACATATCCCGCAATCCAGGCTGTTGGTTCTTTGTATGCTAATGATAACTACTTAACCATGAGGCGAATTGAGAGAAAATAATTCAAATCACATTTGATACATTCAATATTCCAGTCTTGTATCCCGCAATCCAGGCTGTTGGTTCTTTGTATGCTTATGGTAAGCAGAAGATGGAATACCATCATATTCTGGTTCTCTACTATTTTAATCTTTCACTAATTAATGTCATATGTTTTTTTCAGCAAGGCATTGTGCTTGTTTTCGGTGATGGTGTGAGTCATACTGTCCCTATCTATGAGGCACATGCACTTCCCCATGCTATCTCAAGGTTACATCTTGCAGAGCATGATCTTACAGGAAGATTGTCTTGGAGAAAGGTTACGCATTTAACTATTTCGTTGGTATTTGGCATATCGTATGAAGGAAACAATTGCTTTTGTTGCACTGGATTTTGAGATTGAGAAGGCAAAAAGTAGATCATCTGTGGTGAACGGTATGAGCTTCCTGATGGACAAATCATTAGTATTGGTGCTGAGAGGTTACATTGCTCAATGGTGGCTCAACTGTGTTTTCTGGCATAAACAGAATGTATATGAGCAAGGAAGTCACTGCTTTTGCTCCAAGCAGCTCGAAGATTGAGGTTCACCGCTTCACCAAGTACTACAACTGGATAGGAAGATCAGTTCTGCTTCCTGCAGTTTCTGGAAAAAAGTTGGTCTCACTTTGCTTTGTTTGACTGATCAATTAAATCAGCCTTTAAGTCTCGAATAATTGGTTCTAAGTTCTAACTATGAACATCTTCTTGTTACTCTTTTAAGCTCAATGGATTCAGCACCAATGTCGATGTCCCATGCATATGTGCATGACAGATGGCGAGTACGATGAATCTGGTTCCTCAAATGTCCACAGTAAGTGTCTCTAAGCTTGGTGAGCATTTACAATCCTCTTTAGTAAAATTTATCCATCAAATGAATGCTTCATTTTAAGTCACACTGACCTAAAATTCTGTTTTTTTTGTTTCTGTTGAAATGATACCCTATCACATAAATTTGGCTTGGCTTTATTACTTTCTTTGTAAGCTAGTATGCAAACTTTTCAAAAGTGTGGAATCTGGATTTGCTTTCCTTTCCCTTTTAGCAATATTTACCAGAAAATCATATATTTTTCAGAAGCTGAATTACCAACCCCTTTAACATAAAACAAAAATTTCTCTTTAATCAAGAAATATATTTATAATCATCATTATACAATACAATAAATAAGGTAAGTAAAGCAAGAACAGATTCATAGCATGTACCCCAGCCTATCCTTAATGCTGAAGAATACAATGTTTACCAATTCTCAAAAAAAAAAAATGGTGAATGTTATTCATATAATTATGATAAGGCTGTTGAGTTTCTTGAATGGATATTTAATAATTCAAATCAATTCTGTGTAGTACTCCAATGAATTAACTGAAAAAGCAATAGTTTATCGGTCTTCTTTCTATTGATTGGATAATAAATGTAGAATTAGATCAATTACTAAAATTCAAAAAGAAAGCTTAGTAAACACCAACTTCAATGTAGAAAAGCATAAAAATGTTTCATAATAAATATTGGAAAGTACTAATAACCATGATAGTGTTATAATAATGTGAACATTAAAGCTAATAAAGACACTGGAAATTTTGTTGCAAGTATACAATTTTCTTTCTTACTCTTGATAATAGAGAAGTTCTATCTTGACAAATCAAGGAAGTACAATTTTTTTCTTCCTATTATACCTTCAATTTATTTGCAATGAGTTAATGTCTTTAAAAAATGTAAAACTTTTTGAAAATCTTCAATGCCTTAAAGATCCGTAAAGTACCAAGCAATATTTAGAGATTGACATAACCCCTAAACTTACCCCAAAGGAGCGTTTTGATTTATGTTTTTACCAAAACATCTAACAGTCTAGGACAGGGGATGTAACCCCAAAAATAAGAAGAATACATAAGTCTAGATTGCTTGAGTCCGAATAATGGACTAAGAAGGTAAAAAGGAATTTGTAGCTGCCCGGAGGAAGTGAATCACCCTTGAATTCAGATAGCGGAGGTTTCACAGTTGAGGTTGCGAAGCAGCTGCCTGAAGATGCCCTGTACTTAAGTGCAAGTGCAGTATCAGTACACAACCACAATATACTGATAGGATCATCGGTTAGTTTAAGTATACAAAATATGGGCAGGCAACCATAACTCAATAAGCACATGATACACAATTACAACACAAATACAAAATAATCCGGAAGTGATATGCATAGCAACATGAATCATCACAACACAACAAGCTAGTTCGATTCTCTCATGGAACCCACTCATACAAATTGTCAATGTACTAGCGTGGTACCCGGGCCCAAGTTAGTGTACCGGCGTGGTATCCGTTCCTATTGTACTGGCGTGGTACCCGTTCTAGATGTTAGTGTATTGACGTGGTATTCGATCCCAATCATCAACACATAGCACAATCACACATGTACATTCATGTAACACATTCATTGCATGCGATTGATAATAGCTTACATTTCACATTATGTCATTGCGACTTCCCTAATCATATATCATGCATGCATTACTAACAGCGCAATTAACAAGCACATATAACATATACGAAAACAACAACTATCACCTACCTCGAATCAATCCCCAAAAATTCTAAAGAGCTAGAGCTTTCCCTTTGTTATGAACTCTGGCTTGTTCTTGGTCTAACAATAATAACAAATACAATAATCAATCAAAGATAACCTAATAATACTCAAATTATAACAAAATCCTAACCAAAGGCCATTCCCATGATCATTTTACCCAACAAGGGTTCCTTCCACCATTAATTCAAGTTAAAGCCTTTTCCCCAAAGTTAACAACCTAGATTCTAAGTATTAAGAATCAAAATACAAGTTGGGGGAAGTAATTAACTTACCTCTATCAAAGAAATTGGTGGAAAACAGAAGGAAACTACCCTAATTCGCCCTTTCTAGTTCCAAGAACGAAGTTGCAGAAAATAAGAGGTTTTTAATACTTTTCTGCACAAAACTCCGACTAACCGCGCTATAGCGGCCTGACTCGCTATAGTGGCATCATCATAGCGGTCCACCCACTATAGCGGGAATTAATTCATCCATCTATAGTGGTGTTACACCCGCTATAGCGGCTTGCACGGAGGTAGAAACTTGTAAATCCTTCCCCAAACCCCCATTTCGCAAAACACTTTCGAATTTTGATGCTCTAAACAAACCTCTCCACGTCAAGTCCAATTTCGGGAGTTTTATTCACCCGAATTCGATTCCGAAAAGCCCTATGGATTCCTTGATGTCTTAGCTACTAGGAAACACAATCCAAGCTTAGACATGCCACTCAATCCATTTGCAGATTGCCCTAGACCTCACCTTAGTCAGATTCTGTAGATTCTGTTTGAGACTGGCACAACTTAGAATTTTTAAGTCACTACTCAAAAAGTTTTCTGGCCCAATTCTTTCACCCTTGGCCTCCCAATAACGACCGGAAGGGGTTCGTTATAGTTCGAGTATAAGAATTGTTCAAAAGAATATCATAAAAACTTAATCAAAATGTTCCTTTGGGTAAGTTAAGGGGTTATGCCAATCTCTAAACATTGCCTTATTACTGTACAAATGAATTGGTCATTGAAGGTTTTCATGAAGTTCTACATTTTTCAATGACATTAACTAAAAATGTAAATAAATTGAGAGTGTAATTGAAAAAAAAAAATTGTACTTGCTTGATTTTTCAAAAATAACAAGTAAAAGTAGAAATCAAATTATAAAATATTGGACAAGTAAATCCAAACGGAGGTAGTATGCCTGAAGATCTATTTCTGTTGGAGATAAAAACATCTGCATTGTTCCTTCAAAACAATTATTGTTTTTTTTTCTCAATTTTTTGGATGGTCACAAGGTTAGCTTTGCAACCTATAGTTTAAGTAATTTTTGCACCGTTTTGCATAGACATTGAAAGTTGTTTTGTTTTCACTTTGTTCAGGTGATCTTGTCAATAAATTTATACTTAATTATCATCAAACCATCTGATTCTCTTATATCATTTAGGGAAAAAATGTAATATGTATGGAATTTTAATTTTATATATTTGCTTCATAGGCAGTTGTATAGCTTACTTTCAAAAGGGATATCAATATTAATTACAAGAGTTGATAACAAAGCAACTAAAACATTAGTCCATTATTTTGAATATACACTTTCTTTTTTTTGATAAAGTAAAGTTGTATTCTTCAGCAATGAGGGTATGCTGGCAACCATCAAAAAGATTTACATCAGTGACCCAAAAAGGACCAACTCAAGAAATTGCTACTAAACTTATAAAGAAGAGAAAAAATTTAAAATCTGTCCAGCATCCTCTATACCCTCCTCATTACACCAAAAACAGAAGGTCTTCATACAGCGCCATTTGATCTTTTGTACTGATTCTGCAGTATTTTCCATACACCTCTTGTTTCTTTCTCTCCAAATAGTCCACCATATACAAGAGGGTATCATGTTCCACCATTTCTTCTGGCTCTTACTCCCCCCTCTTCTCACCCAGCAACTAAGAAGGTCTGCAGTGTGTTCTGGCATTGTCCAGTTTGTGTGTGTTCTGCTAAGAAAAATGGCCCATAATTGAGCAGTGACTTTGCAATGGAGGAATAGATGGCTATTAGTCTCATTTGTCTCATTACACAGTGAACACCAGGAAGCTATTTCAAAGCCTCTTCTTTGCAGCTTCTCTTGAGTTAGCCAGGGCAATTATAAGTTATGACTCTACCCAAATAGGCATCACTCATGGGTATCAGAGTAACTCTTCCCATTGCTTTTACAGAAGTTCCTTCTTGTATTAACAAGTCGTGGAACATATCAGTATCTTTGATTAGTTAGGTGCTTTTTCTTATTAACAAATGAAATACCTATAGTTTAGTACACAATTGTCCATTCTCAATTCGTTTTAATGGATGATATGAAAGGTACTCTTCCGGTGAGTCTACATGGCTCCCCACCTTCAGAGTTAGTTCTTCTTCTGGTGAGTCTACATGGCTCTGATGTATCTCCACACTCCCCAACACATGGCATTGAAGCTGTCCTAAGACCCAAGGACTAAGTTCACCATATTTTGCCAATATCACTTCCCTCCAAAGGGTCTTCTCCTCACTGATTCATTCGGAGACTTTAATTCTGCACTCTCAAATTTTGGATTCCCAAGCCTCCCTTTCCTTTGCTTAGCATTACTGTATTCCATTCACTAGATGATAGCTCTTTTCTTCTTTGCCTCTTTTCCAGAGGAAGTTTCTTATGAGTTTATCTAATATTTTCACCACCTTAGAGGGAATAGGAAGTGGAGACATTACATAGGTGGGAAGTGAGTCTAATATTGATTTTATCAATATGGTTCTACCTCCCCGTGAGAGGTATTGAGTTTTCCATCTTGCTAACTTCTTTTTTGTCTTTTCCATGATTCCATCCCATATTTCTAAAGTTGTGCCTACTACCTAGTAGCATTCCCATAAGTGGTAGGTAGTCCCTCTACTCTACAACCAAGTATACTTATCAATATCTGAATCCGAGGAATTTCTTTGATAGGGATCAATCTACTTTTTGCCTAACTAGGATATCATCTGCATACAACAGATGACTGATCTCTTTTCCACCCCCATTTCTGGCTCCTATTTGAAAGCCCCTTAGCCATTGTTCTCTGTGGCTATTCTCATCAAGCTATTAAAATCTTCCAATGCCAATATAAACAAAAAGGCGGAGAGAGGGTTTCCTTGTCTCAATCCTCTTTCGGCATTGAAGAAACCTACTAGCTCTCCATTGACAAGGACAAAGAATCTAACTGTCTTCATACATGCCTCTATCCACTTCAACCATTTGGTCTATCTCATAGTGTTGAGTAAGAAAGACCAGTTAACATGGTCATAGGCTTTCTGAATGTCTAGTTTACAAAATTAATCCTGCATTCACATCTTTCATCCTTGAGTCTAAGTATACACTCACTAGCAATTAGGGCAACATCCATAATCCGTCTTCCCTTTATCAAAGTCATCTGATTTTTATTTACCAATTTATCCACCACCTTCTTTAGCTTTTCAGCAAGTAACTTAGCCATGATCTTGTACAATCCTCCAACCAGACTAATTGGTCTGTAATCTTTAAGATCTGAGGCTCCAAACTGTTTAGGTATTAATACAATAAAGGTTGCATTAAAACACTTCTCAAATTCTGATTAGAGTGAAATATGCCAAAGTCCCTATTATACTTCATCCCAGAAAGTGTGGGAAAAAAAAAATCATTGGAGAGCCATCTGGGTCTGGGGCTTTCTCCTTGGCACATAATTTGATGTTGTCCGGAATCTCCTCCTCATCGAAGGGTCTTTGTAAATAGGTATGCTCCTCTTCAGAAATCATAGAGAACTTGTTTTGAATTTTGAAGCTTATCATTATATTAATTGCTGCCCAGTCCGCCCCTTTGAGCATGCATCTTTTTTTGCACACCCTGCTTCATTAAGCACTTATAATGCACACTTAGCCGAACAACTAAAGTTGGAGGAAAGAGATAGTCGAGGTGTGAAATGGACCAATGATGAGGCACAAATGATGAAAATTTCCCCTCACCCTATGATAATTTACATGTCTAAGAAACTGCCTTGCCTCTCAAACTTGTCCTAATTTGCATACAGTTCTTCATCAATCTGAGGTTAGAATGGATTGGTTCCTCAAAGACAAGTCTCATTTCATCCCTCAAATAGTGTCCCAAATATCCAGAAACTAGCGGTTCTTATGTTTCAGGTACATCCAAGAGAAAGAAAGGACTTCAAAAAGAGTGAGAGAACTAAAAAATCCAATCATGGCATTTGACTCTAAGAAATTTGGCGTGCCAATGTTGTATCAAAAACTAAGCAGGGATATATTGTTGAGTTTAAGCTTAACTACAATGTCGCCTTCAAAACACTTGGGCATTTCTTACCTTCCAAATCACCCACCATATAGGGATTCCCATGTTTTGGAAGAAGATTAGATCAAACCTTTTTATGCCAGAAAGTAAAGAAATCTAGAGCCATATTTTATACCTGTTCAAAAAGAGAAATTTAGAGACAAAACTCAACATCTTAATGCTCTGGTGATAGAAATGTTTCCAAACCCTTGTGTATTTATAAAAAAAAAAATCTTATTTCCTTTTTATCACAATATATTTTATTCCTGAGGAAGCTACCTAATTTTACATTGCGCCAGTTAATTGCTTGTCTAATACTAATTAAGTAGTTGATAGTTCCCTTGTACTCACATAGTTACCTACTAATTGAGTGTTTGGATTGACTTATTTTAAGTGTTTTTGGCTAAGTTCTTTTTCTCTTTCTTGTAGTGTTTGGCAAAAATAGAAAGTGTTTTTAAGCACTTACTTTTAGGCCAGAAAAGTACAAAAATAAGTTAAAACCCAAAAGTTGGGTATTTCTAACTTATAGCTTTTAGGTATTTTTGAAAAGCCAATCCAAAAACCCTCTAAATCAAGACATTCCACCAATAGGTTGATGTGTCAATTAGTATGGTCGTGAAAAGTATCAGACATTGGGGTTGTAGGTTGGCCTGTCAATTAGTTTCATGGTCATGAAAAGTATCAAAAATTGGAGTTGGATCGGGGCCTCAAATGGTAAAGAGGGAAATAAGTAAAAGTTCCTTTTTATCCCATTCAGCATTAAACAAACTTCTCAACTTTAGTTTCTCCTTTTCTGGTGCTGTTCTAATATGGAAAAGTGAAGAACTCTCTACTATCCTGGTTCTAGTAGTGCAGTTCGCAACAAGAAATTAAGGTCTTCTCCTGGGAGACTTTTTCTACTTCTTGATTAAATGTTTACTTTACAGGCTGCAGATATAGAATTTGACCTCTCCAGATATATTTTGCACTAGTAAAAATTACACGCGCTTCGCGCGGTAATTTAATGTCATGGAATTTATAAAATATTACTTAAAACCCTATCGGGCATTAAAACTAAAACACTATATTATCTTGCATACAAGATTATGTAGTAACAAACACTAATAATATATGTAAAGGAAAATGAAAATTATTAAATCTTATCATTTATCCTTAATAACATAAGCATTAATTAATTAATTAATGATTGTAAAAATACATACCATATGTAACATAAGCAATGGTGTCAGTGAGCCACTCAACAGGAGCAAAGTACACAAATTAAGGAAATCCCTCTATTTATAGACAACAAAGGGTAGTATGAACAAATGTTTATTGTGTCTTATCACAAATGTTACAACTATTTGGAAAAGTTGCAACCCTTCGGAAAGGTCACAACTTTTCATTAAAGTCGCAACTTTTCATAAAAGTCGCAACTCTTCATAAAAGTCGCAACTGTTCATAAAAGTCACAACTTTTCATAAAAGTCACGTCTTTTCATGAAAGGAGAAGGGTTTTTTTGGAAATAAATAAATTTAAAAGGAAATTCTTGCTTGTGGTGGCGCCATGTAGGCGGGCCTAGGGTTCTCTTTTATATAAATATATGATTTGTCACAAAGCAAATACTGTGGTAATAGTCTAGAGAAAACAAAATGATACATACCAATACTGTCCAAACTTTGTGATACAGGCAGAACACCAATAGTTGATACGGCCCCATGTGACGGCCTAAACCCAAAGACACCACAAAATGCTACTGGGACTCTAATGCACCCAGTCGTATCGGTACCTGCAATAGATCAGACTCTATAACCATCTAGCATTCTGAACCCAAAGTGAATTTTTATTACAAATTAATACCACTCCAATTAGTTAAATAGAAGCCGGCCAACTTACAAATTAAATCTTTCATTCCATCATGTTCATACTTCGCAGATATATAAGATGAGGAAAACACAACTCAATGTTAAATCTATCCATAAGAGGAAGACAAAGGTAAGAGGAGGCCTAGACTATAGCAGGAATATATCTTTTTTAAGACGGGTGGTGTCTGGACTATCTTAGACGCACCTCGACTATTCCACAGGGTACCAATGACCCACCAGGTACTAGGTATAACTTTGCCACCAAGGCATATCAGATGGAAAGGATCACCGGGTGTTTTTTTCCTGGATTTGAACTGGAGACCTCATGGTTCTTCTCTCACTTCATTGACTACTAGGCCTCACGCAAACATTCTTGGTGACTAGAACATGAAAATATCTTCAACAACTCAAACATATTTGTGAGTCTAGTAACTTCATCATCTTCATACTTTAAACCATTATAGCTAAATTGAACAGACACAGGAAACGGAAGAAAAGGAAACTTTGAATCAGCGATTTTCAGTAACTGCAATTTAAATTGACAACCATACCTAAAGCAAAATCAACAAGTTCAGCTGCAACAGCAACAGCTGAACCACTGGATGAGCCACCTGGAATATGAGATGGCAATTTTGGATTAGTTGGAGTACCGTAGTGCACATTCTCTCCAGTAATCCTGAAACATTCCAACAGAGACATCAATTCCCTTCACTGAAATTGCATTGCTTCAAACACAAACTGTTTTCCTCAGCCAAAAGAAACACAGAGGGAGGAAAGAGAGTGTAGCAACAGATGATAGCCATGTATATATCTGAAAAACGTACTACTTCTGTTCCAACTTTTTTGCCAGTCTTCCCATTTCAAGAAATCCGTTTCTGGACACAGTAATATCGTAAGATTTGGCCCCAAGTCTGAAATATAATCTGTTATCCATGGGAAAGAAAGAATAAGGAAGAGAAAAAAAAAGGGATTGGGTTTTCCGGCAAAGGAAGTTCACCGGATTATGGCTTCCTAAGGACCAGAAGGGTCCCTATGAAATTGTCTTGGGATAAGTGCCTGAGAGCTTTTTCATTTCTCTTTTAATCTTTACCTGAGGCAAAAAAAGTTGAATATACACTTATCGCAACTTTATAGTGTATTGTTTAACATGGGTATTTATGTGCAAAGAACATATCCAGAAACTAGATATTGATAAGTGGTTGTGTAGTTGCAGAACGGTAGAGATATGCTTAATAGTTTGCACGTATTCAGAAACTAGATATTGGTAAGTGGCTGTGTTAGTGTAATTGCAGAACGGTAGAGATATGCTTAATAGTTCACTTGGGTTTCTGAATTGAAAGTTTTTTAGCTGTGTAATGAATAACGATCGATGTTATGTGCCTTTATGTTACCAGTTTGAGCAATTATTACTACGCAAATAGCTAAAGAAAAGAAAGCTCTCTTTCCAGTTGAGTGTTAGACATGAATATTTGTTTCATTACTTTTTCCTTCTTTTGTCTGTTTTAATTTAATCTAATTTAACTAAGTTATTTCATGTTGTCATTGATTGTTGTGCCGTATAAGTTTTTTTTAGTAACTTATACAGTGGGAAGCATAATCGATGACCCATTTTTCAAATCTCTTCACAGAACAAATTCATCTCAAAAACCCAACTTACTTTTGCTCCAAGAAAAAGCCTACCATCATTGCATAATCTACGGTACCTCTACTACTAGACTAACTTTGTTATCAATTGACTTTGATGGGAATCATAATTTTGACTTCACATGTACTTTAGATGGTTATGTCAATATGTTGCCATCTAAATGGGAGTTGACTTGCTTTGTTGATACCCAAGGGTTTTATGTATGTAACCCTAGTACTCAAGAATTGGTTAAGTTACCTAATCCTAGTTTTTGTGATGTTAAAGATGGTTGTGCTTTTGGGTATATAAAGGAGAGGAATGAGTATGTTGTGGTCAATGCCTGTCATAAAATTGTGAAATTGGGTGTGAGGTTTGAGGTAGACTGATGGTTGTTGTTTGAAAGATTGTTATTGGTGGTTGGTTAGTTCAAAATGCCCTTATTATCTTCGTTTGTGGGGAGTTTTGATTGAAAATAGTTGTTATTGGGTTGGATACAAGGACAAGTATGATAACACAAAGATTGGTGACATAATATCGTTCAATTTGGGGAAAGAGGAATTTAGTATAGTGGTGCTACCAGAAGGTCGTTCTTATCCTGCCAGAGTTTGTTTTTTAGTGGAATTGAAGGGGTTGTTGTATTTGGTTGATTCACCTGAGGATGAATCTTCCATGTATATTTGGGTGTTGAAAGATTCGAAGAATTATGTATACGCTAAGGAGTACAATATTGATCTGAGAATATTTTACCTCGGCTTAGATTTTATCACTCCTCTGGATTACAGGGAAGAGAAAATTCTTATGGATGCTAAATTTGGAAGTCTTGAGTGGTATGATGTGGAGAAGAAGTGCTTCAAGAGAATAGACAATCTAACGTCAGGACAATAGAAATGGTCTGTACTTTACACCGATGGCTTGTTTTCCTTGGGAAGCCGATAGCTAGGCATTTATAATGTTTTCAGGTGCTGTTTAAGGTTTGCTTCGCCAGCGGTAGTGCTTCACCCTTTGCTTAGAGTAAACCAGTTAAACATTGTTAACTCTGAGCAAACAATGATCTATCATTTTGTGGAGTTATCTTGTGGTGTTTGGGATGCATGTCAATGTCTGTAGTTGAATGATTGATTACATTTGAAATGATGTTGGAGGTACTTTCATGATAAAATTGTTTCATGATCATTATTCTTATTGTGTTATGTAGAAATTATTTAATGATGATGAGGTGATCCTAGTTTAATGTTGACTAAGAAAATTTATCCTGTTTATTATTATTAATAGCATGGATATTATCATTCTTCTTCCCATGTTTAGCTTTTTTCTTTCTACGGAAATAATGCTTATTGGCGTTACACATCAGAAGCTAATGTCATATTATCATTTACTTGACATGTGATATAAATTGACATCTCAGTGTTATATCACAAATCGACATCTCAGTGTTAACTAACTTTATTCTAGTCTATGAATATTGGATTCTAAAGATCTGAACTGAAAAGAAACTGGTGTGATTTTTTTGTGCTTAATGGACAGGACTGCAAATAGTGATGGTTATGAAACAGACGTGTTACTTAGGTATCTTAAATTGCTATTAGTGATGTTATGAAACAGATTCATGCTGCTTAAGGTATTGTAGATTGCAGAGGTTTAACTGGGTGCCTCAGCATCCTGCACAAATGATCTTCTTCTATCTGCAGTCTGCCGAAAGAAATGGTTATCGTCGTTGAAGTGCTTATTTTCGTTGCTGTCTTTGCAAGAAAAGAAGCTTTGAATTGCTGGTTTTCTTTAAAGCCTTACTACAAAATTTCTATTTGGGACAAAAAACTTGAAACTATTTCATGATCTGGTTTTGGCTGTAGTCATCATGCTAGTTAATCAAATATCTAGCAACAACAACATACCCAATGTATTTTCATAGAGTAAGATATGGGGATGGCAGAATGTATGCAGACCTCTCTACCAGTGACGGAGCCAGGATTTACATTGAGGGGTGTCAAAATACAAAGTAGTAAGCACAAAAAAAAAATCAACAAGATGAATTTTACTAATGAAAGCAAAACATAATTACATTATCACAATCGTACTCGACTCAGTTTCATCTCTTGAAATGTTTTTACAATAGCATCATTAGAAATATTAATAAATACATCTTTTTCTACGGGAACCAAACAACCACCGTTGCCGTTGCCATGACTGCAACAGAGATTGGGGATGGCCGACGAAGACGACTGGATAGCGTCACAGCAAAGTCAGCGACTCAGCAAACAGAAACGAGTTTTTTGGACTTTTCCTCAAAACCTTTGATTTTGCGACGAAGATGCAATGATTGCACAACTGCGAGGTCAGGATGAATATGATTTCCATGGTTTATCAGTTTTTCTGTAAGTGATTAGTTGTTTTACCATCGTGGATTATTTGTTGATAAATTTGACAGGTTAGCAGGTATGTATAGACATTTACTTTTGTATTATTATGAACTTCGGAATTGCGTATGATTGCCTATGTAATGTGTGTTTAAGTGGAATGTAGATGTAATATAGTTATAAGGTAACTATTAATAAGACATGAGATTGAGTAGTGTGGATTGAGAGTAATGTGTGTTTAAGTGGAATGTAGATGTAATATAGTTATCTGCATATGTAAATTGTTGTTTCTATTGATTTTGATTTTGTGATGTTTTACTTAGAACTCATTCGTCCAAGCCTGACCCTACCCTACCATCCGAACTTGTTGAATCAGCAGCTGGAATTGAATGAATCAGTGGTGGGTCTATTCCCGTGACTCGAATTCGCGGATTTCCTGGAGGTGTGGAGTTTAACTGAGATAAAACAGAATCAAAAGGGCTAGGAGCTCTGGCCGGTAACGAAACTAAAGCTTCGGAATTTGCGTCTAGTGGGGAGCTTTGTCATCTCAAAGAATAAGCGGATCTTCCCTTGCATGCGGATCTTAAAGTCGTGGATCTTTTGATGGCCGGTAGCTGCTTTCTGCTCTCCTTATTAGTGCCAACTCCGCTAGGTATAGGGAGGGAGTCTTCTACAAGTCGCATTACTGGTCACTCATTCAAGTTGACCTATGATATCTACTCAGTACGCGTGGTGTATTGATACTATTCTTGCTACACCTTTTGTTGATGTAAGTTGGTTTCAGGTTGTTTGAAGCGTGAGATGACGGTTTCTCCTCATCAACTTCTATCTACTTCCTTCATAAAGTGGAATCTGTATTGATCTTTTTATGTTATTCAGTTTATCTTCTGTTTGTACTATGTTAGAAGCTCTTGTATTTATCTAGACTAGGTCCATTTTTCTTTAGTTCGACTAATTCTATCCAATCTTCATCTTTTCTTTTTAAATTTTTTACTTTAATAATTTTTAAATCTTCATCTAATGTAGGTCATGAGTCACTCTACTTTGATATTTGTTGAAACTTCAAGTGCATATTTTGAATTTTATTCATTTCTTAGAGTATAAGAATTGTTCAAAAGAATTTCATAAAAACTTAAGTAATTAGAATGTTCTTTTGGGGCAAGTTAAAGGGGGTTATGTGAATCTCCAAACATTGTCTTACTTGACAGATAAATTGGTCGTCGAAGGTTTTCAAGAAGTTCTATATTTTTCAATGACATTAACTTAATGTAACTAAATTGAGGATATAATAGAAAGAAATTTTTTTTGTACTTCCTTGATTTTTCAAAAATAACAAGTAAAAGTAGAAATTAAATTAGGAAATATTTGACAAGTAAATTCGAATGGCATTGTTCCTTCAAAAAAATTATTTTTTTTTTTCGCATTTTTTTAGATGGTCACTAGGTTAGCTTTGCAACCTATTGTTTAAGTAATTCTTGCACCGTTTTGCATACATGTTGAAAGTTGTTTTGTTTCGTTTCATTTCATTTCTTTATCTTTTGTTTGTTTTAATCTAATTTAAGTTAGTTATTTCATATTGTAATTAATTGTTAGTTCTGTAGAAGTTATTTTGAGACATCCTTTTTTTTTTTTTTTTTTTTTTTTTTTTTTTTTTTTTAACTTGAAGATATTTTGAGACATCCTATTGTTTATGTAATACAAGAAAAGAGTGGATGAGAAGGCACGAAGAGGGATTGGTCGGTTTCATTCGAGGTTTATTGATTCGACTTATCGGTTATCGATTTTTAGATATGTTAACCAGTTAAGAACCATTAAGATATTGACTTATCGGTTTATTGGTTATTGATTGTAATCGGTTTAACCTTTAAGATTTGACACAAAAAAATAAGGAAAAATCACCCCACATATATATTTAAGAGACAATATTACATGTTTTAAACCTACTTTTTAAATATTACTACTTATAACATTTTAATTGCGAGTTATAACATATCATTTTTTATTTATAAATTAATTAATTCCATTTTATTAAATAATTAGTCTTTTTATAATTATATTTTATAATGTAATTAATATGTGATATAAATAAAATTATAATAGAGAATCAATCATAATTATCTAGTACACATTTTTAGGGATTTTTTACTTTTTAAATAGAGAATCAATCATAATTATCTAGCACACATTTTTAGAGATTTTTTACTTTTTAAATACACTTTTTTTACTGCCACACATCAACTATCCACCCCCACCACGTTTCTATCTATTTCACACGCTAACACTCGTAACACCCCCCCCCCCCCACGTTCAAAGGTAAGAATTTCTCTCTCACCCTATTCATTCTCTTCTTCACTGTCCAACCGTAAATCTCTCTTTCACCATATTCTTCTCTGTTCACTCAACAGAGAATCAAATCTTTTTCAAAGTACTAAGAAACTAGATAAACATGTCGAAGAACACTCCTAGAAAGAGCCCTAGATTAGTAGAAGTGAGTTCTAATGTTGAAATCAAGGCTCCAACTTTTAACACATTGACTCAAACACCGTCGAACAACAAGTGCAAATTCGGCGAGAAAGAGTGTTACCCCTCAAAGGAAGAAACAAATTTCAGAAAAGGAGAAGAAAAGAGAAGCAAAGAAAATCGCAAGTTCTAAATCAAAAGGGACAAAAGAGAAAAGGGAAAATGGTGGAACCCCCTTCGAATTCACACTCCGATTTTGTAAGCAAGAAAAAAAAATAACAAATGTCGATATGGGTCAGTCATCAAAACCCTCCAAAAGAAGAGCAATAATGAAAGATGACTCGGAAATCCCAATGTCAAACAAGGGCAAAAAAGTTGTTAGGATAAATTTTTTATTTAAATTATTTTATCAATTATTTAATTTTTATTTTATTCATTTTTTTAATTATTTATATTAAATTATCATGATTTCTTTTTTCGAATTTGATATATGATATGGTTGAATAAATTGAGTTTTATTATTATTTTGTATTTGTTTAGTTGTATAAAAATTGCGTGAAATTTGAATGATATAAATTATGATATGTATTAAATTGATAAAAAATTATCTGAATGAGTATATTTTTTGTACGAAATTGGTATGATTTCTAGCATTAATATCTACATGTATTGGCATAAAATTGATATAATTTTGGTGTGTCTTTTCTCACATATGTATCAATTTTGCTGTAAAGAAATGAAGTTGATGAAATGCTACACTGGTTAGTAGGATATTTTTTTTCAAACTGTTTCTTTATGCATATGATTTTGGCATGAAGTTTGTTTAATGTTGGCATGAAATTGATATGATTTATGGATCTATATGTATATTCATTGTCATGGCGGTATGAAAGTATGGAAGAAGCAAGAACGATGATGGTGCAATTAGTGAGAGTAAAGTAACTGGAACTATTGCTAGCAAATTTGGTGAACCTCGCATAGCAAATGAACATGCTTCGGATACTACCAGTTATCCTACATCAAGACTACGAAAATCAAATTTGAAATAGTTGATTGCATCTTAGACTCTTAATTATTACATATTTTTTAATTTTTGGATGATGTATATTTCTTTTTACTACAAATCAAATTAGTCAAACTAAAACTATTTATCATTGTATCCAATTGGTACGCATTTGGTGTACAACTGGTATCCAACTTGAAAATTTTAGACAAATTAAAAATAAAATTGTATGAAGTTGGTATCCAACTGAAATAAATCTGGGAAAAATAAATTTGACAATGAAAAACAGTGCATATTATATTGCTGTAAAAAATTTGAAATCTCAATTACATCTTGTTTCTATTTTTGCATTGGGATATCAGTTGTAAATCAAATGGACACCAATTGAAAATTATATGAAATAGTTTTAGGTTGGCTTACATTGTATCTAATTGATCTCCAAATTGAAAATTAAGAATGACACTAAATTGGTGTCCAAATTGTATATAATTAGTATCCAATGTGAAAATTTAAGACATACTAAAAAATAAAAAATATATGAAGTTGGTATCCACCTTGTATAAATCTGGGAAGAATGAATTTATAATGTAAAACAGTGACCATTATATATTATTTTTAAAAAAGTAGCAAACATAATTATACCTTAATTACATCTGGTTTTAAATCTTTTTCAAGTGGGACACCAGTTGGATACCAAATGAATACCAATTGAAAATTACATTAACTAGTTTTAATGGGACTTCAATTGCATACCAAATGGATAACATTTCATATTTATATTTGACTTGATTTTTTCAGTCGATACAAATTGCATATCTGTATTACTTAATCAATTTTTCACTATATATTTGAAAAACAATGAATACACAAAAATGATTAAGTAGTACACATAATAAATGTTCTGAAATAATAATTCATTAGCTTAAAAGGCAAAATAAATCAAAACATGAATTTGTCACAATTATAAATTATGACTTTTTTGATGCAGGATAATTTGAATATGTCTTCATGTTGTGGCCCTCTCGATGAAGTTGTCACATTTACGAGACCACTATATAGGCTGGAAGATTCATAAATAATTTCCTCCACCTGAAAATCAACATATTTGCATGTTCCATAAAAAATCAACGTGTCGGTATTACAAGATACAAAGTAAAAATACATATGTTATATCAGTATGCAAAATTCATACAATTTTTATTCACACTTTTTCATACATATTTTATGCCAAAAGTCATCACTTATTCATACCAGAATCATGTCACTATAATACCAAAATAATATCATTTCTTACTATTAATTGTCATTTACTAAATAATCAGTATACTAAATTCATTTCATTATTATGCCCAAATCCATTCCAAATAAAACGCCCCAAAAAAAAGTTCAATCATACTAGAACCCTGACAATAATTTTTTGCGCACTTTTCATACATATTTCATGCCAAAAGACATCAGTTATTCATATCAGAATCGTGTCAATATAATATCAAAAAAAAATATCATTTTTAATTGTCATTTTCTAAATAAACAGTATACGAAATTCATTCCGTCATCATGCCCAAAATCCATTCCAAATAAAATGCCAAAAAAAAGTTCAATTATATCAGAATTGTACCAAAAAACATTATCAATTGACATACATGTCTAGTATAACTAGTATACCAATTCCAAACAAATTTCATGTAATTTTTTTTAATCAGAAACATATCAAAAAATGAAAAATGGTTCAAACAAAGAATGAACAAATTCAATATTCATACCAAAATCTAACAGTCTACATAAAAAAAAACATCAGAATTAATAATATTATACACATAAAAATCAATTTTTTTTCTAGTATCACTGCTCCATGTTTTTTTTACATTGTGTTGGTAATCGATCAAGAAACTTTCATTCACAATTTCATAGCATTTAAACTGAATAGAAAAATATTATTTATATATGCCAATACAAATAAAATTTTGGAATTCACTAACCTGAAGGATCCTTATCTATCACTGTGCTTTATTATTGCTGATAAGAAACCATCAATTACAAAAAAAATGAAGATTATTGAATAAAAAAGAATAGGAATTAGACGACAATGACGATAAGAGATAATATTGAGAAGAGAGAGAAATGGTGAAAAAAATAAAAAAAATCTGTTTGAACGAAATTAAACAAGTGAGAGAAAATGCCAATAACTGTTTTGAGCTAAACAAGGAAAACAAATATTCTTTTTATGATGACTCTCCTATTTTTATGTCTCCTATTAATTATCACTAATTTTTTCAAATTATTTCCTACCAAAATATCCGTTTTTATTTTATTTATTTTTCAAACTAATTGATTTTTATTGTTATTTTAAAGCATTTTTTAACTAAGGAAGATAAATATTCCTAATTAGTTTGAATCTCCTAAATTTATGCTAATAAACAATTATCATCAATCAATTCAAAATTAATTAATACACCTATTTTCATTTTTTATATTTTTTTTCTTCAAAATCGATTTATTTTCCTTTTTTATCTTTTTATTTTTTTCAAAACAATTTTTTACAATTACTTAAAAAAAAAAAATTAATAAAATATTACAACCTGAAATTTTTTATTGTTACAACTTGAAAATTATATTCTACTGCTATAACTTGAAAATATTAGTCTAATAATTGTCATTTATAAAATTTTCACAAAAAATAATTGAAAATCATTTAGAAATATTGTGACAAACCAAATAAATCTTGTATCTTGCTCAAAAACAACATTAACACATTGTAGAATAATAAAAAATTTGAGACTACCAAGAACAAAAATATGAAACTAAATCCTAAGTCAATGGCTTTATATATGAATGGTATAAATATAATTTATTAATTTACTATCAGGTTATCGGTTAACCTGTTAAGAAAAAACCTCAAACCGTTAAAAACTGATAACCCGATGATAAAAAAAAACCAACTAGATAAAATATTTACTAATTCTCCTTGTACTTTGAAATAATTACTACTTATTATCTCACTAATTAATATTTTTATACTAGATTTCAAGACAAATACATGTATTTTTGCTACAAAATACTAAAAATAGAGAGAGACTAGTAATATATCTCAGATACATGTAAATCACACTAGATAAATAGAAAAAGGAAAGTGGCAAGCAAGAGAAGAGAGTGACGAACGAGAAAGTTAGATACACGTGAATCACTTGAATAAAATATATTTAGAACAAATTATGTTTAATTTTGACTTCAGATATTCGAAATATTTATATCTCAACGTGCCAAATATATGTATTTGAAGTCCAAATTCTGATAAACATAGTGGTATTAAAATACACGACCAAAATACAACATAGAACACTCTTTGCCTCTCTCTTTTCCCTCCATCCCCAAAATACCAGACAGAAGAAGAAGAAGATGAAGAAGAAGAAGAAAACCTTAAAATCCTCAAAATCAAGAGCCGCTTCAGAAGATGAAGAAGAAGAAGAAGAAAACCTTAAAATCCTCAAAATAAAGAGCCGCTTCACCATCCTCCATAGCAGAGAGGACAACACTGTCAAAGGATGTTATCATGGAGATCTTCTCAAGGCTACCCACAAAGTCATTGTGCATATTAAGGTCCGTTTGCAAACAATGGAGAATCATAATTGATGACCCATTTTTCAAATCCCTACACAGAAAAAAATCATCTCAGAAACCCAACTTGCTATTGCTCCAAGAAAAATCCTACCGTCGTTGCATAATCTACGGTACCTCTACTACCAGACTAACTCTGTCATCAATTGATTTTGAAGGAAATCATAACTTTGACTTCACATTTACTTTGGATGGTTATGTCAATATGTTGCCATCTAAATCGGAGTTGATTTGCTTTGTTAGTACCCAAGGGTTTTATGTGTTGGGATATATACTATTAACCATGTGTTAAGAAATAATATTTATTATAGAATAAATATTTGCTCAATTTTAATAGATCATATATTCGTTTATGGTGTCTATTTACTTATATAGTAGATGATTTAGTGTGTAGAATTTTAGCTTATACACAGAGGATTAAATCATCGGTTCTTATAAGTATAAAGATTTTTGTTCACAATCTAGGATGGAAATTGGACATGCCATCGGTACGATTGTAGCACAAGATTATAGGTAATTTATCTTGATTATGGGAACGGTATAGTTCCAACTTCTTGTGCTAGTGCATTTTGTATGTATTGAACGGGACCGAGTAGAGATAGTTGTTTTAGACTGACTGACAAAACATATTCTCTAAACTATTAAATGTACTTATATTCTTAATCCTGATATAACTATTATGATCTGTATATATTAATTATCGTTTTGATTTATTAAAAGGTGAAATTCTGAGATGGGTCAATATGCTTGGTAAGTTGGATGATAATAATATATATTGGTGAAATAATAAGTTAGTTGATGAAATCCATGTCTCGTTATAGAGATTGATTGATATGCCTTTTTGAGAAACTTATAAGTTTTCATCGTGTCAAACCTTGCAAGTGGATTTATGAATCCGACACATGAAATAAGTTAAGTAGTGCTCTAAAGGAAATTAATCATTAAGTTAAATTCGTCAGTAATTTAATTTATTGATTAGTATCTGAAATCTTAACATGGGGAATTACATAAGTGTTTAATGGGGAATTACAAAATATAAATAGAGGAGTGCAATTACGAATTTCTAGTGGAATGATTTGTAATTTATTATGGTAAGAATAATTCAAATTAATTATTTGGAATTATTTCCATAATAGGAAGCCTCAGTAATTAATTATGTGGTCCCTCCAGTGCCCATATTTAACTAGAACTCAGAATCCTAATTCTAAAGGGAAAAGGGGAGAGGCGTTAGTTTTCTTATAAAAAGAAAACTAGCGTGTATTTTTCGGTTAAAAGAAAAATAATGTGTGTTTGGTTCTCCTTTTTGGACTTTGAAGAAATCTCTATAATTAGGGATTATTCTAGCCCTAGATTGTTTAGTTTTCTATTCGATACTTGCCCACCCTAGTATTGAGAGAGTTCAGATGTGAACTTGGGATCACTGTAGAAGACCATGGCTATCTTGTAGATTCACTTGAAGGACTGTCTAACTTGGGGATTCGCTTGAAGGTATCTGTTCATGCTTCAAGAGGTATTTATCGAATTAAGTTTCAGTATGTTTATGTGTTCTAGCATGATTATGTGGTCTAGCATAAACAATATTGGTTATCTATTATTCATGTAAGTAGAAAGATTCTGGTATGCTTCCGCTGTGAATATATGTTTTCCAACATTATGTATGTAACCCTACTACTCAAGATTTAGTTAAATTACCTAAATCTCATTTTTGTGATGTTAAAGATGGTAGTGCTTTTGGGTATATAAAGGAGAGGAATGAGTATGTTTTGGTCAATGCTCGTTGTATTAATTATGAAATTGGGTGTGAGGTTTTGAGGTGGACTGATGGTTGTTGTTTGAAAGATTGTTATTGGTGGATTGTTAGTTCGAAATGCCCATGTTATCTTCGTTTGTGGGGAATTTTGATTGAAAATAGTTGTTATTGGATTGGATACAATGACAAGTATGATAACACAAAGATTGATGCAATTGTGTCATTCGATTTGGGAAAAGAGGAGTTTAGTACAGTGGTGTTACCAGAAGGTCGTTTTGATCCTGCTGGAGTTCGTTTTTTGGTGGAATTGAAGGGGTTGTTGTTTTTGGTTGATTCACCCGAGGACGTATCTTCCATGGATATTTGGGTGTTGAAAGATTCAAAGAATCATATATGGGCTAAGGAGTACATTATTGATCTGAGCATGTTTGACTTTGGCTTCGATTTTATCACTCCTCTGGATTGTAAGGAAGGGAAGATTCTTATGGATGTTAAATTTGAAAGTCTTGAGTGGTATGATGTGGAGAAGAAGTGCTTTAAGAAAATAGATAATCTAACTTCACGACGATGGAGATGGTCTGTACTTTACACTGATGGCTTGTTTTCCTTGGGAAGTCGATATGTAGGTGGCGTATAATGTTTTCAGGTGCTGTTTATGGTTTGCTTCGTCAACCATAGTGTTTCACCCTTTGCTTAGAGTAAATTAGTTAACTTTGAGCAAACAATAAATCTATCATTTTGTGGAGTTATCTTGTCAATTCCTGTAATTGAACCAGTATATTTGAAATGATGTTGGAAGATTAATGTCATATTATCATTTACTTCACATGTGATACAAATTGACATCTCAGTGTTAACTAACTTTATTCTAGTCTATGAATATTTGATTCTGAAGATCTGAACTGAAAAGAAAGTGGTGTGATTGTTTTGTTCTTAATGGACAGGACTGCAAATAGTGATGGTTATGAAACAGATTCATGTTGCTTAAGGTATTGTAGATTGCAGAGTTTAACTGGGTGCTTTAGCATCCTGCACAGATAATCTTCTTCCATCTGCAGTCTGCCGAAAGAAATGGTTATCGACTTATCGTTGTTGAAGTGCTTATTTTCGCTGTTGTTTTTGCAAGAAAGGAAGCTCTGAATTGCTGGTATTCTTTAAAGCCTTATTACAAAATTGCTATTTGGGACAAAAATCTTGAAACTATTTCATGATCTGGTTTTGGCTGCATTTATCATGCTAGTTAATCAAATATCTTACAACATTTTGATACTCTTTATATATATAAGCTGGCCCTTGGATCACAATTTAACCCAAATAAAAATAAATTTATGTCATTTATGGGATCTGACTGAGTACTTATTTTCATTTGAAAAGTATCATAGCTATAATATTCTCACTTTATCTCAATTGTTTTAATCTTACATATTATTATCAATAATTAGCATTCAAAAACGTCATAAAACCATTAATTATCTCCCCATCATATCCTCCATATTGTATTATTACTAAACATTGAAAATGATACAGAAAAAAATAATTCAAGATAAAATATTTTCTATATTCTCTTATATCATATACGACCTTTGTGATTTTGTTGTAATGTATACCTTAAGCAATATGAAATCTCAACAGTTGAATTTGTAATTATTCTATTTGGTATCTCCATTTATCTATTTACCAATAGGCAAGTACTATTAGCAAGTTATTTAACATTAAATACAATTTTGCCTAAATTGTTCTCTCTTTTTAAATGAAAATGGCCAAGATGGCATTATTATATAGGGCAAACAACGCAATTTCACTAATTTAGGGGATAATTATCTACCTTCCCATGAGTTTTTGATATTTTTTGAGCCACCTGGCTAAGTGTGTTTTTGTGTCAAAAATTATATGGGGAGATACAATATATTTTCTTATTTCAAATAGTTTAACGCAAACTTTGAAGCCTAAATACCATTACTCATCATTTGAACACCTCTTTTTAAAAGTAAAATATAGGCATAAGTCATCGACAACTCTATAAAATTGTCTGTATTATTCATTTAGATACCTCAACTTGATTTTATACCTATTGTACACCTTTACCCTTTCGAATTTGGATTATTTGAACATTTTTTTGATAATCAGCTAAAAGTATTTAACGTGTGAAATGCATTCGTGGTGACAATACAACTTACCGTAAGGTGTGGTACATAATTGGTGCTAATTATTTGTTAACAACTACTATATGTGATATTACAAATTTCTAGCCTACTCTTACAAGGTTTGGACATTACAAGTTTACAACACACACTCTTCACAGAAGTGAAACAAATCACCCTCAAACTGCAATAGTTTTAAGTGGAAACATCAACCAAATCATGAACCATGCTCATAAAACTGCAAATAGTGTACATCCACCATATCGAATATATTGAGTGTATCCTGAAAATGAAAACAATAGAGGGAGGTAAGTGCTTCGTAAATCCCTTCAAGCAATGAGAAAATGAGGAAGCATCGCGAAAAAATCTAATTCGAGATACAGCCATGAAAAGAAACAACCACAACATATTCATACTCATTAATCAGTAACCATCAAGAATGAATGGTGTGAAAAATATCAAATCACATTAGTTTCTCTAGAAAAAAAAAAGTTAATTTGATTGAAACCATAATGGTTTTAAGAATGAAGCCGAGATTCATGTGATTATAAGCGAACTGAATTACATAGGGCATGGAGAGAATTACACGTCTCATCTTTACCCGCAGCCTTGTGGCCCCCATCCCAACCACCCCACCCCACCTTCCATAGTATCTTGTCTAGATTATATACAAATGCTATTAGAACAATATTTTTTGCTTACGTTCCAAACACAAGAAATTAAATAAGAAAGACAACTCTAGCTAAGGTTGTTAGCTAGTGACTTCCGCCATACAACAAGCCAACAAACTATGTATGACTAGATTCGACTCAATGGTAATAACTGTTCGCTGGATGATCATCATATGAATCAAGATAGGTAGATATAGGTTGTCTCAACAGGTTTGTGAACCAATTCGTCAAGGTTTCTTTTCTTTTAACTAACTAATTAATACTCTCTCCATTTCAAAATAGTTGTCACATTTCACCTCTCAAGAGTCAATTTGTCTAATTTTCAGAACTAAATTAGATTAGATTAATTTGATATTTTATAATTAAAATGTAGATATACAAAAATGATAGGAAAAGTACTATAAATTGCAATTATTCCCATATCAATATGATGAAAAAATACATCTTAAAATGTTGGTCAAAGTTCATATCATTTGACTATCAAAAAAGAAAATTTTGACAAGTATTTTGGAATGGAGAGAGTAATATTTTAAATGTGAATTAGACAGACAACTTTTCCTATTCCCAAAAATAGAGGCAAGTCTAGGATTTAGCTTTAATAGTTTTTCAACCTTCAAGATTCTTAGCATTGAGCTAATCGTAGTTCAAACTTATATGTTCAGAATTTAATGTGTTAAAGTTTTGAGAAAATGATCCTTAATGTATAGGGATGACTTTATTTTGATCCTTAATATATTCCACATGGTCTTAATATATTATAAAAAGTACTCAATTTGATCCTTTGCCCTAAATATAACATAGCCATCAATTAAATTTAACGTTGGGCCCCACTGAAAAATAAAACCACCCAAAATATTTCCCTTTCTCCTTCATTCTCTGGTCCTCCCATCAAAAGCTCCGTTTTGAAGAGCCTGTGGGTGTTGTTGCCTCAGCCATAGAAGGAACTTTCCTCTTCCACTTCTAAAAATATTACTTCTCAAAAGTGTGGTTTAGATAGTTGAATTTTGCTTTTGATAAACATTTAAGGATCAAGTTCATCTTATGTCAATTGATTTTTACAAATGCCTCCAACATAAAATTTGCACAGTTGATACTTCATCAGCATCATATGGCAAATTTTAATGCTGAAAAATGTTGTCTCAGACACATGATCTGTTTTAAAAAAATTGTGACCATCATATATATACCATTGACCCTCACTATGGACATTAACAAATCTAACAATAGGATTAAATCTTATAATAATATTAAGAGTGAAAGAAAATAAACTAATTTTCTAACTTAACAATAAAATTATTTTTTTAGAAATCATAACTTTGAATTAGGGTTAAAACTGTGGAGGAGGGACAAAAGTGGAGAGCAGCGACTGGTTGGTGGACGAGCGTCGGTGGCCTAGAACAATGTGGTCGTCGGAGAAGAGAGAGGGAGAAGGGGGAAATTGGGTCAAGCTTTTCACGCCACTGATGAAAGAGAAAGGGAAAGTTTGGGTTTTTTTAGTGGGACCGTTGTTAAATTTAACTGAGACCTGTTATATTTAGGGCAAAAGACCAAATTAAATACTCTTTATAATACATGAAGGACCATATAGATCACGTGGAACATATTAAGGATCAAAATAAAGTAATCCCTATACATTAAGGACTATTTTGGTCATTTTCTCTTAAAGTTTTTATGTTTTTTTCATTATATATCTATGTTCCATGTAGAGAACCCCGAGTTAAGTTGAACTAGGGGTGTCTGAATGAATTCGGGGGATCAAAATGGACTGTGTTATTAAATGGGCGAGTAATTTGGACTGAAATAAGTTGGGCTGAAAGGGGTTTGATACACTTACGCACCTTTGAAAAAGCTTTGATCAAACACTAATTACTGCTCAAAAGTATCTTTCGAGCTAATTAGCCAAATATAGATTGTTTCTCACTAAAAACACTTACGAAAAAAAACACTTTTTAAAATAAGTTGATTTTAGAAGTTTGACCAAATAGGCTATATAAACAAAAATAAGTTCAGGGAGGTAATAGGACCTTAGTAAAGATTAGGTGTGTATCGGGGATTTTGGGCATAGGCTAGGAAGTACTTATGCATTTTCCCATTAATATAAAAAGTTAAAAAAAAATATATATGGATAGTTGCTCGGACTCTTCACTTTCGATGCCACACCCGTGTCGGATTCTCCTAAAATATACTACTTTTGGAGAATCCAACACGCACCCATTGACATTTTTGAAGAGTCCGAGCAACATAGGACTCATATAACCATATAGAATGAACAGTCTGTACCTGATACTTTCATCTTGATGAATGAATGTCCCACAAGACTTGCTCATCAAACTTGGTCAATACACCATCATCTAGTCGTTTCCACGTCCTGATCTTCTCCACACCCATCCAGACTTCCTTTCCCTTCCCAAGTTCTGCCTGTATTACCCTTGCTCTTCTAGGCCAACCAGCTACACCATAACCATGATATCCAAAGCCTCCACCATAGCAAAACCACATACCTTCTAGATTCCCACAATAATCATTATTATGATCATGACCTATAAAAAAAGCTTTAACATCCCCCATAGAGATAAAGGTCTTCAAGACTCCGGAGTTCACCAATGAACATGCCACATATTCCCGGTACGTGCCAACAATATTTTTAATAGGACCTTGACGGATTTCTGGAATTGGGATGTGGAAAAATGCTAGTGCAGGATTCATCACGGGGAACGGAGGAATCTCCACTGATTGATCAGTAAGCTTCCATTGTCCCTGTGATTGTATTGACCTGCAAAATGTTAATAAACTCTGAATAGGCTAAACCCACTCGTCAGAGCAGAAACAATTAATGGAAACACAGAACCAATAGTTCTAATAAATGGAAGATTTGTAATAGAATGCTCAACAGGGAATCACCAAGTCACGTGCATAGGAAGGAGAGAGGGAGAAAGAGAGAGACAGAGTTTATATGTTTCCTTCTAATGTCAGTCATAACAATACCTGAAATCTTTTAGAAAGACCACGAAGCCAACTTAGTTGAGATTCCCTGATCCAGTTATAAGTCCGGACTCCATCAACAATAGCTCTATCTCCACTATCTAGAAAATATAGGTTAAGAATGCTGCTGTTACTTAAGTATGAGCCAGGTGCACCCCGCACTTCAAGATTGTAGTTGCCAAATCCATCAATATTTGTCATTGGTTGCTGTTCCATTGGATCCATTGGAAATGTTTGTGAAACGGAATAATCCATCAGGGAGATGAAAGACATAAGTTCTTCACGATTCATAGTAGATTCTTGATCATGGTTCCCCAAAACAGCTGCCCATGGAATTCCGGATTC
This sequence comes from Solanum tuberosum, assembly GCF_000226075.1. Classification (NCBI taxonomy): domain Eukaryota; kingdom Viridiplantae; phylum Streptophyta; class Magnoliopsida; order Solanales; family Solanaceae; genus Solanum; species Solanum tuberosum. The sequence goes on along the minus strand of NW_006239209.1, from coordinate 285,237 downwards.
TATAGCAGGAGCAAAAACTTCAAACAAAGATTCTGCAGCATCAGTAGCACTTGATCCAAATATGTTATCTCCTATAGAACAAAGTCAAGTGAGTTTTATAGATAGTACAGAAGAACAGGCAACGATAAAGTAAATGATATGCAATCACTACCAATTAGCAACTGTAACATTTGTATGTTGTACAAGCAACACATATGTGGAAGAACAAGGACAATGAAATTGCAGTTGGAGATATGGGAAAAGTAAAAGTTCAGGGAAGTACATAAACAAGTGTAAAATAAGTAATGAAAAGCAAGATAAGAAGATGAATACAACTCATCAAGCTGAAGTTACATAAGCCTAATCATCTGTTTCACTGCACTGTGACTGGACCAACAATGTTGAAATTCAGTCAAAGGTCATGCGATGGAGACTAATGTGGAGTTTTAGAGTAGATGAGAGTTTGAAAAGAGTTGATGTAATGTTCATTGTCATTATCCCAAAGCTGGAGGGGGCTACAAGTATCAAGTAGTATAGGCCTATTAGTCTAGTAAGAAGCATTCATAAGATCATTTCTAAGGTGTTTTCCCCTACATATTGGAAGGTCCTAGACGAGACTCTGTCTTCTTCACAAAATGCTTTGTGGAGGAAAGGCAGATTCTGGATGCAATTTTGCTGGCACATTTAGTGGTAGATTCTAATAGAAAGAAAGGTGCTTCAGTGTTCCGTGCAAGCTAGACCTTGAAAAGCCATATGATCATGTGAATTGGAATTTCTTGATTCCATTATTCGATTCTGGTGAATGGCAATCCATGTGGTTTTTTTTTAGTAGTGCGAGGGAATTGAGACACAAGGATGCTCTATCATCTATGATTTCCATTTGAGTGATGGAAGAATTGAGTAGGATGATGGATAGAGCTGTGATCGGTGGATAGCTTAAGGTTTCAATGCAGCACCTGGCGAAAATGGTACCATATCGATCTCTCATTTAGTGTTCGTGGATGAAAATTTGGTATTTTGTCATTGAGATGTGATCTAGATGGAATACTTGGTCAAATGTAAACTTGGTCCCAGGTAATGTCTGGTTTCAAAGATTAATATTACAAAGTGTGAAATTATACCTGTTAGAGAGGTGGATAGCATTGATAGGCTTGCTTAAGTTTTGAATTGTAGGGTAGGAGCTTTTCGCACTACCTAACTTGGTCTACCACGGGGTGCTTCAAATAAGGATCAAAACGTATGGAACCTGATTCATTAGGGAGTTGAGAGAAGGCTAATGGCACTTCTCCAAAGGTGAGACGGAAGTGCTTATTAACCGCACTTTATCAAGCATTTACACATATTTCATGTCCTAGTTTCACCTAATCGGTTGGGAGATTGTGACATATTCCAAGTGTTGGGGAGGTTTGGAGATAAGGTATTGTTGGGAAAATGGCTATGGAGATTCGGAGCAGAGGAACAAGCTTTTGAAGAGGGGTGGAAATCTAAAAATGTCAATATGTCCTACGGTTGTGGTTGATGAAGGAATATTATAAAGGGTTGGGTAGAATTTAGTGGCAGCGTTTCAATCAGGGTAGGAGACGGGAAGAGAGTTATGTTTTGGCATCATAAGTGGTGTGGGGATAACACTTTGAAAGATGATTTCCTGAACACATACAAAGTCTCATGCCAAAAGGAGTAGTTAATCCAACAAATTCAGAAGATACAAGGTGGAGGTTTTCCAGGACTTCAAGGTTCAAGAGGAATTTCCATAATTGGGATGTGATTGAGTTCCAAGGATTGCAAGATTTGCTTCACATGAGTTCACAAACAATGTACTCACTTGATAGCCATGATATGAATCATGATGATTGGAGGTGTTCGTTGGAGAATAATTGAACTTTCTTTGTTAAGTCTTTTTATGAACAAAATTTTGAGTAGGGAGCAATTTCATTTTCATAGAGCTCGATTTGGATCTCAAAGGTACCGAGGAAGGTGTATCTCATCACTTGGTTAGCATCTAGAGAGGTGATTCTGACAATAGAGAATCTCAGGAAGCAACAGTTAGTTTGTGTTAGTGTTTCATGTGCAAGGAGGCGAGTGAAGATGTCAATCATCTTCTTCTACATCGTCATCTTACCTCAAGTTTATGATGGAAATTCTTAATTGGTTTGGCATATCATGGGTGATGCTAAGTATGGTAAAGGAGTTAATATTCCGTTAGAATTGTGGAAGGAGGAAAAGGCTTATACAAGATCTAAACAAGCTGCTAATAATTTAGCTAAGGACTAGTTATTTCTTGCTTCTTTAATTGTGATCACAGTTTTTAATACCCCTCCGTCCCATTTTATGTGGCACTCTTTTATTAGTTTGTCTCAGCAAGAATGTCACCTTACTATAATTAGAAATAATTTAACTTTAAAATTCCCCTTTTACCCTTAATGACATGATTCATAACCCACACAAATATCTAAGGATTGTTTTAGACCACAAGTTCCAAAAGTCTTTCCTTTTTTCTTAAACACGGTGCCCAGTCAAACAATGTCACATAAAATGAGACAGAAGGAGTATCTAATAATAGCTAAAGTAGTCCTTTAGTTAGTTCCCATTATCAGTCACAAGTTAGCTATTGAATGTAATTACCAATCTTGCCAAATCATAATCAATGGAAGACAAACGGACAGAAAATAACAGGTGAATCAGAAACACTAATAATCAGATCTGTAACTACATACCCTGTACCATCTGAACTTTATTAGTCTCCCTATAAAATATTTTGATTTTTCTGAGTGAACTTTATATCCATCAACAAACTGTAGTTAGTACAACAAACCACAAACTGTACTCCGCGAAACACCTCATACCTCTTGAATGTAGTAGCTTTAGACAAAAAAAACCTAACACTTTCCTGCCTAATGTCTAAATATTGCCTCCGCGGTGAGCTCATGGAAGTGGAAGCGATTACACAATTCAATTGAGATAGGCTTTTTATAGATCATCAGACAACATACTCTAACAAATCTTGACACACAATAAAAGTAGAGTTATTTATTAAGATTTAGCATATTCTGAATATCTATTATACCATTTCTGGAAAGGCAGAAAGCAGTTACCGAATCTTGAATTAGAAACTCTGCTCTAAACATCCAGAAAGGAAGAGAAAAGGAAAGTCTGTTTCTTACTTCAAATAATGTCAAGGCAATACATATACGTGACATTTAAACTTTAGCTATGCACAATTAGACACTTAAGCCTGTGCCAGAAGACCTTCTCGCAGATGATTTCTAGTCAGTGTGCCGCGAGTGGCTTCTCGATGAATAAGCTGTGATTGCTCTTGTTGATACAGTTTCATTTTTTTATATAAAATTGAACAATAAGACGCACATATCCTGCCTGGCATAATACAGCAGCAGAAGGGGAAGTTAAAGTTATTACCAGTAAATACAATCAAGTCAGGCCTTTCAATGTGAATCATCTTCCTCAAGAAATGAGTAGTGTTGAGGTCAGAACAGTAATTGAACTCACTCTCCAACACATCTCTACACCGAGTCACCATCCCATTCCCATAGTGCATATCCGCAACCTAAAACACACCAAATTGGAACAAAATTACAACACCCACAAGAAAGATAAGCTGATTTTGCTCAACTTGTTCAAACATTTTCCATACAACCCAGCTAAAGTTTTTCGATTTACTTTAACATTTTTCCAACAATTTTTTTATTTTATTTTCTAGTAAAGCAAAAAAGAAGTTAATTTTTGTAATAGAACCTGAAGTATTTTGAAGGTTCCATCTGAACGGAAACGCAGAGGCAGTTGGGGCTGCTTCTTCAGCTGGATATTTTGGTAATGAGTAGTTAGTCTATTTGAGATAACAAGTGTGTCAAGAACATACAAAGAAGCAATAATGAAGATGAAGAACAACAAAGAGTGGATCCATAGTCTTGCTGATTCCATACTTTGTTCAAAGGATCCAAATAGAGAAGCAATAACAAACATATACTACTGCTAAACTGTACCAATTTATGTCATGTAATTTAACTTAGACAAAAGGTTCGAACATGTACTAATATATGTTACTCCCTCCGTTTTACAAAGAATAATCTAGTTTGATTTGACATGAAATTTAAGAAAATAAAGAAGATTTTTGAATCTTGTGGTCCTAAATTAAAGTTATATCAAATGTATAAAATTACCATTTAATCTTGTGGCCTTAGACATGTCACGTGGAAAACTAAAAATAAAATGTTACCAAAAAAAGAAAGAGGTCATTCTTTTTTAAACAGACTAAAAAGAAAAGGAGGTCATTCTTTTTTAAACGAAGCGAATATTTAATTTGACTTGATATAGAGTTCGAAAAAAGAAACAAAAATACTTTTTGAACTTATGATTTAAAGCATAAATGTTTGTTGGGGGATAAAAACTAAAATTTTAAATTAACTTTATTAATTAAATAGGAAAGTAAGTCGTATAAATTGAATTGATTGAGATAATACACATCTTTAGTTTTACGAAGCCTACTACCTACTTTTGACTTGTTTATTATTTCCAAAGCAAATTGTTGTCATGTTTTTCTATTTTTCTTAAATGTGTTTAACTATTTAGCAGTTAGCAGCGGTAGCTGCGTTTGATTTTGGAAACTAGACACTTGTGTTCGGTTATACATTTTCTTGCAAACAGGATCGTCATTTCCATAATTTGCGCTTTAGCCCATTTATTTCTCAAACTAATTTTTACAAAAAGTTAATTTGAATTTATTTATTTTTAAGAAAATAATGTTAAAGAGTACTTTCTTTGGTCTATATTAAGCGGATATAAAATATCAAAAACTAAATTATTAAATTGAATTAAATTTTTTGATAATTTAGTATTCGATATTTGGTATGAAATTTGAGAATAAAATTTTAGAATTATGATATTCAGATTTGGGTTTAGTATGAGATATTAGTACCATTTGGTATTCGATATTTCCCGAAAACCAAATTATTTACTTAATGAAGGTCATATATCACATGTTCATCACTCATTAATAAAAGGCAAAAGGCATAAATTGCCCCCTAAACGTATACCCAAAAGTCATTTACACACTTTAACTAATGGAGTGACCTATTACACACCTTAAGTACATAAAAGTATATTTATTTCCCCCTTCCGTCCCCAACCCAGGGCGCGTTTCGCTCCACATAGTTGAGCGCGTCAACACGCTAATAAAGTCATTTTTATTTATTTTTTTAATTAAAAAAATCTAACCCAACGGTTATATTTCCATTCCCTTCACATAACCCACCCACCCGACCCTAATGAACAAAACCCCTAAATTTTCACCCAAAAATCTGAATCAAGAACCCTAAATTCAAACATAGTTCAAAATTCCTTCTTTTGAATCAAAGGTAACTCTTTTTCATTATTATTCATTCATCTCTTTTCCATTTTGATTCATTTCTCTCTTTTTCATTTTGATTTGTTTCTATCTATTTCGTATTTTGAATTTTTAGTTGTTTGATTCGCGGTAATTCTTATTAAGGTGCTACAATGGCTCGAATAAGCTTGACTAGGCTCTGTTTACAAGAGGAAGATCATGAATTGGAAGAGGTGCGATGCAAACACGGATTTGTTTTGCCTTTGCTGACCTCTTGGACCCCGAGAAATCCTAGTAGAAGATATTGGGGTTGTCCTTACTATGGGGTAAGTTAATCTTTTTTAAGAGTTGAATAATTCGTTTTGTTGTTTCAAGAGCCATAGAATGATTCGTTTTGTTTTTTAAGAATGCTAGATCATGCGATTTTTGGCTTTGGAAAGATGATTATATTGATCCAAGATCCAAATTTGTGATTCCCAAGTTGTTGGGAAGAATTGCGGAGCTTGAACATAGTGTTGAATCTTCTCGAAAAGTTGAAACTTCGGATAAGGAAATCAACAAGCCTACTAAGTCGACCAAATCCATGGAAAGCAAAATAGATATGAACAAGAAGGAGTCAAAAATGGACAATTTTGATGATGATTTGAAGAAGATGAAAGCAGTTGAAAAGAAATGGAAAAAAAAATTGGCCAAGTCCAAGAAAAGGGAGAAACAACTTTGGATTGCTCTGTTGTGTGTTTGTATTTTAGGTGTAAGTTTAGTATTTCAAAGAGTATTGTTTCTGAAAGGAGAAGGACATTCAAGGAAATTGTCATGATCTCTTATTGTACCAAAAATTTGCAATATTGTGTTGAACTTGTAAGGCTTTTGTGTAATGAAAAGAATTTACAAAGCTTCCCTTAGCTTAATTTGTCTCATTTATTGTTGCAAGTATTTGATTTTGTATTTGGTCATAAACTATATATTTAGTGTGTACAACTATCTGCTCAACTGTCTAAACTATACGTTTGTGTAGCCACTGCTTAAGTAGTCACTTATTGCCCTCCATAAACACAAAAACCATCACTAAAAGAGAAGCAATATTGTTACATAAACAGACATTCATAACTGCATAATCATTAATCAAAATATAAGTTAATATATGTCAAAGCAGTTACATAATCAAACACCACAAATCAAAATGCAGTCACAACTGCAATTCATTGTCTTAAATATAAGGGTACTAAATAGGGATAAAGTGCATTGCATTGTCTATCACCCAACAAAACAAATGTCTACATTGCATTACCAACAAAAATCTACCAAAACAAGTTAGATTGCATTAGAGCTCTCTAGGCTCAAATGTACAGCCTTAGACCTAGTCTCCATTTGTTTTCTTCCCCTCATCTCTTCAAGTTGGCTTGAGGCCATAGCTTGTTTTCCCTTCCATTTCACACCACATGGTGGTTTATGTCCAAGATCTCCAGTGACAACTGCTGAAGACTTCACATTTCTAAATCTTTCACTAGGCATTCCAGGCTGTTCAAATGAATATAAATAATCTTAATTTGTGATTAAAGAAAAAATAATAAATGATATTTAAGTATAGAAATAGGGAACTTACATTAATAATAGTAGCACCACTTTGTGTGTGTAGTGCACCCATTCCAACCATTCTTGTTCTGCTAGCAACACTACCCTAAAAAATAACAAAATATTCAGTAAAGCAACTTATTTAAAACTTATACATGAAGTAAATAAAGGAAACTATATCACCTTTTCTGTTGAACCCTTTGGTCTACCCCTTCCTCTTTCAGTTGGAGCATTAGGTGTTGCTCTTGGGCCAACAATTTGTGTTGATGTTGGTGCAGCA